>NW_027441947.1:0-300000 GCF_048569485.1 Anomaloglossus baeobatrachus
GGCTCTGCAGGTGGAGGTAGGTGCAGGGTATTATATATCTAGTGTGCGGCTCTGCAGGTGGAGGTAGGTGCAGGGTATTATATATCTAGTGTGCGGCTCTGCAGGTGGAGGTAGGTGCAGGGTATTATATATCTAGTGTGCGGCTCTGCAGGTGGAGGTAGGTGCAGGGTATTATATATCTAGTGTGCGGCTCTGCAGGTGGAGGTAGGTGCAGGGTATTATATATCTAGTGTGCGGCTCTGCAGGTGGAGGTAGGTGCAGGGTATTATATATCTAGTGTGCGGCTCTGCAGGTGGAGGTAGGTGCAGGGTATTATATATCTAGTGTGCGGCTCTGCAGGTGGAGGTAGGTGCAGGGTATTATATATCTAGTGTGCGGCTCTGCAGGTGGAGGTAGGTGCAGGGTATTATATATCTAGTGTGCGGCTCTGCAGGTGGAGGTAGGTGCAGGGTATTATATATCTAGTGTGCGGCTCTGCAGGTGGAGGTAGGTGCAGGGTATTATATATCTAGTGTGCGGCTCTGCAGGTGGAGGTAGGTGCAGGGTATTATATATCTAGTGTGCGGCTCTGCAGGTGGAGGTAGGTGCAGGGTATTATATATCTAGTGTGCGGCTCTGCAGGTGGAGGTAGGTGCAGGGTATTATATATCTAGTGTGCGGCTCTGCAGGTGGAGGTAGGTGCAGGGTATTATATATCTAGTGTGCGGCTCTGCAGGTGGAGGTAGGTGCAGGGTATTATATATCTAGTGTGCGGCTCTGCAGGTGGAGGTAGGTGCAGGGTATTATATATCTAGTGTGCGGCTCTGCAGGTGGAGGTAGGTGCAGGGTATTATATATCTAGTGTGCGGCTCTGCAGGTGGAGGTAGGTGCAGGGTATTATATATCTAGTGTGCGGCTCTGCAGGTGGAGGTAGGTGCAGGGTATTATATATCTAGTGTGCGGCTCTGCAGGTGGAGGTAGGTGCAGGGTATTATATATCTAGTGTGCGGCTCTGCAGGTGGAGGTAGGTGCAGGGTATTATATATCTAGTGTGTGGCTCTGCAGGTGGAGGTAGGTGCAGGGTATTATATATCTAGTGTGCGGCTCTGCAGGTGGAGGTAGGTGCAGGGTATTATATATCTAGTGTGCGGCTCTGCAGGTGGAGGTAGGTGCAGGGTATTATATATCTAGTGTGCGGCTCTGCAGGTGGAGGTAGGTGCAGGGTATTATATATCTAGTGTGCGGCTCTGCAGGTGGAGGTAGGTGCAGGGTATTATATATCTAGTGTGCGGCTCTGCAGGTGGAGGTAGGTGCAGGGTATTATATATCTAGTGTGCGGCTCTGCAGGTGGAGGTAGGTGCAGGGTATTATATATCTAGTGTGTGGCTCTGCAGGTGGAGGTAGGTGCAGGGTATTATATATCTAGTGTGCGGCTCTGCAGGTGGAGGTAGGTGCAGGGTATTATATATCTAGTGTGCGGCTCTGCAGGAGGAGGTAGGTGCAGGGTATTATATATCTAGTGTGCGGCTCTGCAGGTGGAGGTAGGTGCAGGGTATTATATATCTAGTGTGCGGCTCTGCAGGAGGAGGTAGGTGCAGGGTATTATATATCTAGTGTGCGGCTCTGCAGGTGGAGGTAGGTGCAGGGTATTATATATCTAGTGTGCGGCTCTGCAGGTGGAGGTAGGTGCAGGGTATTATATATCTAGTGTGCGGCTCTGCAGGTGGAGGTAGGTGCAGGGTATTATATATCTAGTGTGCGGCTCTGCAGGTGGAGGTAGGTGCAGGGTATTATATATCTAGTGTGCGGCTCTGCAGGTGGAGGTAGGTGCAGGGTATTATATATCTAGTGTGCGGCTCTGCAGGAGGAGGTAGGTGCAGGTTATTATATATCTAGTGTGCGGCTCTGCAGGTGGAGGTAGGTGCAGGGTATTATATATCTAGTGTGCGGCTCTGCAGGTGGAGGTAGGTGCAGGGTATTATATATCTAGTGTGCGGCTCTGCAGGAGGAGGTAGGTGCAGGGTATTATATATCTAGTGTGCGGCTCTGCAGGTGGAGGTAGGTGCAGGGTATTATATATCTAGTGTGCGGCTCTGCAGGTGGAGGTAGGTGCAGGGTATTATATATCTAGTGTGCGGCTCTGCAGGAGGAGGTAGGTGCAGGGTATTATATATCTAGTGTGCGGCTCTGCAGGAGGAGGTAGGTGCAGGTTATTATATATCTAGTGTGCGGCTCTGCAGGTGGAGGTAGGTGCAGGGTATTATATATCTAGTGTGCGGCTCTGCAGGTGGAGGTAGGTGCAGGGTATTATATATCTAGTGTGCGGCTCTGCAGGTGGAGGTAGGTGCAGGGTATTATATATCTAGTGTGCGGCTCTGCAGGTGGAGGTAGGTGCAGGGTATTATATATCTAGTGTGCGGCTCTGCAGGAGGAGGTAGGTGCAGGGTATTATATATCTAGTGTGCGGCTCTGCAGGTGGAGGTAGGTGCAGGGTATTATATATCTAGTGTGCGGCTCTGCAGGTGGAGGTAGGTGCAGGTTATTATATATCTAGTGTGTGGCTCTGCAGGTGGAGGTAGGTGCAGGGTATTATATATCTAGTGTGTGGCTCTGCAGGTGGAGGTAGGTGCAGGGTATTATATATCTAGTGTGCGGCTCTGCAGGTGGAGGTAGGTGCAGGGTATTATATATCTAGTGTGCGGCTCTGCAGGTGGAGGTAGGTGCAGGGTATTATATATCTAGTGTGCGGCTCTGCAGGTGGAGGTAGGTGCAGGGTATTATATATCTAGTGTGCGGCTCTGCAGGTGGAGGTAGGTGCAGGGTATTATATATCTAGTGTGCGGCTCTGCAGGTGGAGGTAGGTGCAGGGTATTATATATCTAGTGTGCGGCTCTGCAGGTGGAGGTAGGTGCAGGGTATTATATATCTAGTGTGCGGCTCTGCAGGTGGAGGTAGGTGCAGGGTATTATATATCTAGTGTGCGGCTCTGCAGGTGGAGGTAGGTGCAGGGTATTATATATCTAGTGTGCGGCTCTGCAGGTGGAGGTAGGCGCAGGGTATTATATATCTAGTGTGCGGCTCTGCAGGTGGAGGTAGGCGCAGGGTATTATATATCTAGTGTGCGGCTCTGCAGGTGGAGGTAGGTGCAGGGTATTATATATCTAGTGTGCGGCTCTGCAGGAGGAGGTAGGTGCAGGGTATTATATATCTAGTGTGCGGCTCTGCAGGAGGAGGTAGGTGCAGGGTATTATATATCTAGTGTGCGGCTCTGCAGGTGGAGGTAGGTGCAGGGTATTATATATCTAGTGTGCGGCTCTGCAGGAGGAGGTAGGTGCAGGTTATTATATATCTAGTGTGCGGCTCTGCAGGTGGAGGTAGGTGCAGGGTATTATATATCTAGTGTGCGGCTCTGCAGGTGGAGGTAGGTGCAGGGTATTATATATCTAGTGTGCGGCTCTGCAGGTGGAGGTAGGTGCAGGGTATTATATATCTAGTGTGTGGCTCTGCAGGTGGAGGTAGGTGCAGGGTATTATATATCTAGTGTGCGGCTCTGCAGGTGGAGGTAGGCGCAGGGTATTATATATCTAGTGTGCGGCTCTGCAGGTGGAGGTAGGCGCAGGGTATTATATATCTAGTGTGCGGCTCTGCAGGTGGAGGTAGGCGCAGGGTATTATATATCTAGTGTGCGGCTCTGCAGGTGGAGGTAGGTGCAGGGTATTATATATCTAGTGTGCGGCTCTGCAGGAGGAGGTAGGTGCAGGGTATTATATATCTAGTGTGCGGCTCTGCAGGAGGAGGTAGGTGCAGGGTATTATATATCTAGTGTGCGGCTCTGCAGGTGGAGGTAGGTGCAGGGTATTATATATCTAGTGTGCGGCTCTGCAGGTGGAGGTAGGTGCAGGGTATTATATATCTAGTGTGCGGCTCTGCAGGAGGAGGTAGGTGCAGGTTATTATATATCTAGTGTGCGGCTCTGCAGGTGGAGGTAGGTGCAGGGTATTATATATCTAGTGTGCGGCTCTGCAGGTGGAGGTAGGTGCAGGGTATTATATATCTAGTGTGCGGCTCTGCAGGTGGAGGTAGGTGCAGGGTATTATATATCTAGTGTGTGGCTCTGCAGGTGGAGGTAGGTGCAGGGTATTATATATCTAGTGTGCGGCTCTGCAGGTGGAGGTAGGTGCAGGGTATTATATATCTAGTGTGAGGCTCTGCAGGTGGAGGTAGGTGCAGGGTATTATATATCTAGTGTGCGGCTCTGCAGGTGGAGGTAGGTGCAGGGTATTATATATCTAGTGTGTGGCTCTGCAGGTGGAGGTAGGTGCAGGGTATTATATATCTAGTGTGCGGCTCTGCAGGTGGAGGTAGGTGCAGGGTATTATATATCTAGTGTGCTGCTCTGCAGGTGGAGGTAGGTGCAGGTTATTATATATCTAGTGTGTGGCTCTGCAGGTGGAGGTAGGTGCAGGGTATTATATATCTAGTGTGCGGCTCTGCAGGTGGAGGTAGGTGCAGGGTATTATATATCTAGTGTGCGGCTCTGCAGGTGGAGGTAGGTGCAGGGTATTATATATCTAGTGTGCGGCTCTGCAGGTGGAGGTAGGTGCAGGGTATTATATATCTAGTGTGCGGCTCTGCAGGTGGAGGTAGGTGCAGGGTATTATATATCTAGTGTGCGGCTCTGCAGGTGGAGGTAGGTGCAGGGTATTATATATCTAGTGTGCGGCTCTGCAGGTGGAGGTAGGTGCAGGGTATTATATATCTAGTGTGCGGCTCTGCAGGTGGAGGTAGGTGCAGGGTATTATATATCTAGTGTGTGGCTCTGCAGGTGGAGGTAGGTGCAGGGTATTATATATCTAGTGCGCGGCTCTGCAGGAGGAGGTAGGTGCAGGGTATTATATATCTAGTGTGCGGCTCTGCAGGTGGAGGTAGGTGCAGGGTATTATATATCTAGTGTGCGGCTCTGCAGGAGGAGGTAGGTGCAGGGTATTATATATCTAGTGTGCGGCTCTGCAGGAGGAGGTAGGTGCAGGGTATTATATATCTAGTGTGCGGCTCTGCAGGTGGAGGTAGGTGCAGGGTATTATATATCTAGTGTGCGGCTCTGCAGGTGGAGGTAGGTGCAGGGTATTATATATCTAGTGTGCGGCTCTGCAGGTGGAGGTAGGTGCAGGGTATTATATATCTAGTGTGCGGCTCTGCAGGTGGAGGTAGGTGCAGGGTATTATATATCTAGTGTGCGGCTCTGCAGGTGGAGGTAGGTGCAGGGTATTATATATCTAGTGTGCGGCTCTGCAGGAGGAGGTAGGTGCAGGTTATTATATATCTAGTGTGCGGCTCTGCAGGTGGAGGTAGGTGCAGGGTATTATATATCTAGTGTGCGGCTCTGCAGGTGGAGGTAGGTGCAGGGTATTATATATCTAGTGTGCGGCTCTGCAGGAGGAGGTAGGTGCAGGGTATTATATATCTAGTGTGCGGCTCTGCAGGTGGAGGTAGGTGCAGGGTATTATATATCTAGTGTGCGGCTCTGCAGGTGGAGGTAGGTGCAGGGTATTATATATCTAGTGTGCGGCTCTGCAGGTGGAGGTAGGTGCAGGGTATTATATATCTAGTGTGCGGCTCTGCAGGAGGAGGTAGGTGCAGGGTATTATATATCTAGTGTGCGGCTCTGCAGGAGGAGGTAGGTGCAGGTTATTATATATCTAGTGTGCGGCTCTGCAGGTGGAGGTAGGTGCAGGGTATTATATATCTAGTGTGCGGCTCTGCAGGTGGAGGTAGGTGCAGGTTATTATATATCTAGTGTGCGGCTCTGCAGGTGGAGGTAGGTGCAGGGTATTATATATCTAGTGTGCGGCTCTGCAGGTGGAGGTAGGCGCAGGGTATTATATATCTAGTGTGCGGCTCTGCAGGTGGAGGTAGGTGCAGGGTATTATATATCTAGTGTGCGGCTCTGCAGGTGGAGGTAGGTGCAGGGTATTATATATCTAGTGTGCGGCTCTGCAGGTGGAGGTAGGTGCAGGGTATTATATATCTAGTGTGCGGCTCTGCAGGTGGAGGTAGGTGCAGGGTATTATATATCTAGTGTGCGGCTCTGCAGGAGGAGGTAGGTGCAGGGTATTATATAGCTAGTGTGCGGCTCTGCAGGTGGAGGTAGGTGCAGGGTATTATATATCTAGTGTGCGGCTCTGCAGGTGGAGGTAGGTGCAGGTTATTATATATCTAGTGTGCGGCTCTGCAGGTGGAGGTAGGTGCAGGGTATTATATATCTAGTGTGCGGCTCTGCAGGTGGAGGTAGGTGCAGGGTATTATATATCTAGTGTGCGGCTCTGCAGGTGGAGGTAGGTGCAGGGTATTATATATCTAGTGTGCGGCTCTGCAGGTGGAGGTAGGTGCAGGGTATTATATATCTAGTGTGCGGCTCTGCAGGTGGAGGTAGGTGCAGGGTATTATATATCTAGTGTGCGGCTCTGCAGGTGGAGGTAGGTGCAGGGTATTATATATCTAGTGTGCGGCTCTGCAGGTGGAGGTAGGTGCAGGGTATTATATATCTAGTGTGCGGCTCTGCAGGAGGAGGTAGGTGCAGGGTATTATATATCTAGTGTGCGGCTCTGCAGGAGGAGGTAGGTGCAGGGTATTATATATCTAGTGTGCGGCTCTGCAGGTGGAGGTAGGTGCAGGGTATTATATATCTAGTGTGCGGCTCTGCAGGTGGAGGTAGGTGCAGGGTATTATATATCTAGTGTGCGGCTCTGCAGGAGGAGGTAGGTGCAGGTTATTATATATCTAGTGTGCGGCTCTGCAGGTGGAGGTAGGTGCAGGGTATTATATATCTAGTGTGCGGCTCTGCAGGTGGAGGTAGGTGCAGGGTATTATATATCTAGTGTGCGGCTCTGCAGGAGGAGGTAGGTGCAGGGTATTATATATCTAGTGTGCGGCTCTGCAGGTGGAGGTAGGTGCAGGGTATTATATATCTAGTGTGCGGCTCTGCAGGTGGAGGTAGGTGCAGGGTATTATATATCTAGTGTGCGGCTCTGCAGGTGGAGGTAGGTGCAGGGTATTATATATCTAGTGTGCGGCTCTGCAGGTGGAGGTAGGTGCAGGTTATTATGTATCTAGTGTGCGGCTCTGCAGGTGGAGGTAGGTGCAGGGTATTATGTATCTAGTGTGCGGCTCTGCAGGTGGAGGTAGGTGCAGGGTATTATATATCTAGTGTGCGGCTCTGCAGGTGGAGGTAGGTGCAGGGTATTATATATCTAGTGTGCGGCTCTGCAGGTGGAGGTAGGTGCAGGGTATTATATATCTAGTGTGCGGCTCTGCAGGTGGAGGTAGGTGCAGGGTATTATATATCTAGTGTGCGGCTCTGCAGGAGGAGGTAGGTGCAGGGTATTATATATCTAGTGTGCGGCTCTGCAGGTGGAGGTGGGTGCAGGGTATTATATATCTAGTGTGCGGCTCTGCAGGTGGAGGTGGGTGCAGGGTATTATATATCTAGTGTACGGCTCTGCAGGTGGAGGTAGGTGCAGGGTATTATATATCTAGTGTGCGGCTCTGCAGGTGGAGGTAGGTGCAGGGCATTATATATCTAGTGTGCGGCTCTGCAGGTGGAGGTAGGTGCAGGGTATTATATATCTAGTGTGCGGCTCTGCAGGTGGAGGTAGGTGCAGGGTATTATATATCTAGTGTGCGGCTCTGCAGGTGGAGGTAGGTGCAGGGTATTATATATCTAGTGTGCGGCTCTGCAGGTGGAGGTAGGTGCAGGGTATTATATATCTAGTGTGCGGCTCTGCAGGTGGAGGTAGGTGCAGGGTATTATATATCTAGTGTGCGGCTCTGCAGGAGGAGGTAGGTGCAGGGTATTATATATCTAGTGTGCGGCTCTGCAGGTGGAGGTAGGTGCAGGGTCTCTTCTATTTCGGGGTCATCATTATCATTAACCTTTTCATTTCTCAACTATTTTCACCTTTAACCAGTTCAGTACCAGTTTCCCGCTATTCCTGACCGGCTCATTTACATTCAATTTAACCCCTTAAGGACTGAGCCAGTTTTGTACTTCATGACTCGGCCATTTTTTTGTAATTCTGACCAGTGTCACTTTGACAGGTTTCGAGAGGTAACGCCAAAAAGTGGACCCCACAGTTTGTTCCCCACTTTATTATGAGCGTGGTGATTCCCCACATGTGGTCAGAAACCTCTGTTTGGACAAATGGGAGGAGCCGGAACAGAAGGAGCAATATTTGAATTTTGGAAAGGAAATTTGGCTGAAATAGATTGTGGGCACCATGTAGCATTTGTAGGGCCCCCAAGGTACCTAAACAGCAGAAACCCCGCACAAGTGACCCCAGTTTAGAGACTAGACCCCTCAAGGAATTTCTCTAGAAGTTTGGTGAGCATCTGGAATCCCACGGAATTTTATAATATTAATAATATTAATATAATATAATTATAATTTGGTATAATATAATATATATATACCAAATTTCTCACTTTTTCAAGAGGAAACACCAAAAAGTGGACCCCACAGTTTGTTAACCAAATTTTAATGAACTCATTGATAACCCAACATGTGGCCAAAAACCTCTGTTTGGACAAATAGGAGGTCTCAGCACGGAAGGAGCACCACGTAAATTTTGGAAAAGTTTAAATAAATGGCGGGCACCATGTCGCATTTGCAAGGCTCCTAAGGCACCTATACAGCAGAAACCCCCCACAAGTGACCCCATTTTGGACACTAGACCACTCAAGGATTTTATTCAGGGGTACAGTGAGCATTTTGAATTAACAGGTATTTCACAAAAAATGCTGCTGTAGTGACAAATTTCTCACTGTTAGGCTGTGTGCCGACAACCCAGCGACACTGCATCTAGGACGCAGTGTCAGCCCTTCTGCGCAGATGCCAGTGTTGTCCACACGAGAATGCAGCTGCCCGTGTCCACAATCCGGGTTCAGGCCGCTGCGGACTTTATTCTCCCTGCGAAGAACACTCTCCTCTCCACAGCATAAACTGACATCCTGCGTCTCAGGAAGCCGCACCGCTGGTCAGTTTATGTTGCAGAAAAAAGAAGCACAGTGGGCCGGAGATTTCTAAACATCCCGCTACTGCGCTTGTACTGCACAACATCGCAGTCAAAACACTGCATCCAAACCACTGCAAATCCTGATCGTGGGCAAATAACCTAAAAGCTAGGATGGATGGATGGATGGATAGATAAATAGATGTCAAACACAAATATAATGTCCCACCCCCCCCTGCATATTCTAAGCTGGCTCCATTTAGTAACTTTCATGTGGCACTAAAGGGTGTTTAACCTTGTATTTAGCTAAAAAAATAAATTAATTAATAAATAAATAATTTAAAAAAAAAAACCCCAGCTAGGGTAAAGCAGACCACAGCTGTCAGCCTCACTTTGGCTGGTAATCCAAAATGAAGGTCTCCCCATGCTGTTTTTTTTTAAATTTATAAATAATTAAAAAAAAAAAGTGGGGTCCCCCCCAGATTGGATTTCCAGCAAAGGTAAAGTGGATAGCTGTGGCCTGGTATTCTTAGGGTGGAAAGAACCATGGTTATTTGGCCCTTCCCAGCCTAAAAATAGCAGGCCACAGCCGCCCAAAAGTGGCGTATCCATTAGATGCACTAATCCTGGCGTTTCTCCCTGGCTCTTCCCATTGCCCTGGTGCGGTGGCAAATGGGGTAATAAATGGGGTTGTTGGGGTTAGGGTTAATGATGTCACGGCATCTATCAGATACCCGACATCACTAACCTAGTCAGTAATAAAAAAAAAAAGTTATTTGAAAAAACACTCCCCAACACATTCCCTCTTTCACCAATTTATTGAAAAGAAAAAAAAAATCTGCCGCAATCCATTTTGGAGGATTTACGAAGACTCTGAACCTTCAGGAATATGGGTGGCACACTCCGAGAACGTATCCCCCATTTTCTGGAAGTGCAGACCCTCCATGTGAGGAGTGTGGGTGCAGTTATACTGCACTCACACTCCCGGGGTCCACAGAATGGCAGTGTGAGCTGCAGTAAGCTCAGTGTCACTACTAGCAGGGAACTGGCTGAGAGCCACTCTGCACATGTGGCCAGGATCTTCTGAGAAGGAAGAGCAGGGATCGTGGGGTATTGTCGCTGCAGGAGGTAACAGGAGACCCGGGATTGACATCTGGTGACCTGGCTGGACCTGGGGAGAACTTTAATTTCGCATATGACATGTCAGATACGACAAAACTCAGAGGAAGAGGATGAGCACAGTGTGCGTGCCGGCCATTTTAGATGATATGGGGGGGCATTTTGGCCACATCGGGGGACCAGAGAAGGCAACTTATCCCCCATCTGACATGATTGATCATGCCAGGTGAGAGATAAATATTTTTTTCGGCCCGAATCGTGATCTCCAGGGTCTGAGCTACCCTCAGTAGCTGAAACCACTGAAATTTTCCGATGCTGGGGGGTGGTATACACTTTATTTTTTTATTGCTTGCCGGCAGCAGCGGGAGGGGATTAACACTGACCGCTAGGACATAATTTTACTGCCCACGGTCATTAAGGTGTTAAAGTCTTCAAGCTCCGAAATTAGTTTAGAATATCTAAACTTTCATATTTACATAATTTTTCTAGTTTAGGAGTGAAATATAATGGGGGCACATTTTGTAATTGGGTAATTTTCACTATTTTGCTGCATTCGTTCAAGAAATGGGTGGTAAATTGTGCGCGTCAGCGAGTGCACAAATCCGTACACCATGTGTGACCCCTATTCTTCCATTAGAAACAAGAAAACATCGAATCCTAATTCCATTGCCCTGTTCTTAACCGAAAAACTGGGAAATTATTTAGTTTTGCACTTTTATATTTTCCTGCTCTTATTCCGGGAGCAATTACTGTTTTATTTTTCCGTTCACATTGCCGTGTGAAGGATTGTTTTTTTTTTATAAAGATAATGTGCTACTTTTATGGTTGTACTATTTACATAGCACATTTCATGTTGAATATTTTTTAGTACCGAAATGGTATCTCACCTATAGGGCTGATCGAATCCACCAAAGTCCTGAAGCGGCAGATCCCTGCCGGATTCAACAAAAACTCTGTATCCGCTCCGGATTCCGGTCCCTATATAAGTCTATGGGGACCAGAATCCAGAGATTAAAAACGTTTGTGGAGGGGACAGGGGGTAGGAACGCGCGTGCGGTGTACTCACCCGTGGCTGTGTCATGGTAGCAAACTTTTTCCAGGTCACGCTTTTCCCTTCCGGAGCCGACAATTCAATATGCATTGTTTTACCTGCCCACCGACGCGTGTAATTGGTTGCAGCTAGACGCGCTCCCCCTCTGAGTGGCAGCATGTCAGCTGACTGCAACCAATCATATAAACTGAAAAATAAGGAGCGCTGATAGTGTAATACCAACAGATCAGTGAGGTAGATCAGGAAAAATACACTCACCTGAAATGGTTGTGATAGTCACAACCACTGATAGAGCATAGGATGAAGGCGTCTGCTGCAGCCCCACATGGATGTGCATACAAATCAGAGTGAAGAGGGGGTTAATGCCGCGCATCAGCCAAAATGAAGATGCAGCACGTTGATGTTATAAACGTATTCTTTTATTCCATCGGTCTACGCGTTTCGAGGATATACCTCTTCTTCAGGACCAGTGCATCAACATACTATGTTGATGCACTGGTCCTGAAGAAGAGGTATATCCTCGAAATGCGTAGACCGATGGAATAAAAGAATACGTTTATAACATCAACGTGCTACATCTTCATTTTGGCTGATGCGCGGCATTAACCCCCTCTTCACTCTGATTTGTATGCAACCAATCATAGGCAGCAGGACAGCCGGTGGGCGGGGAAAGCAGTGCAAGTGTCTCCGGATCAGTATGGTGAAGTGCATGTCTTTCAGAAACACATGCACGTTCCTGTCAGAAAAGTGCGGCTGTGCCGGTGATGTACTGTTAGACTCGTACAAGTCTGACATAACATCAGTCGGCACAGCCTGCCCTCTCTGAGCATGAGCATGCATGTACACAGAAACACATGCACGCTCCTGTCAGAAGTGTGCGCGGCTATGTCGGTGATGCGGTTTTCTGTTTGTTTGTTTTTTTATTATTATTTAAATAAATAATTTAAAAAAAAACCCGACGTACGGTCCCCCCTAATTTTGATACCCAGCCATGATAAGGTTGGCTGGGGGCTGGTATTCTCAGCCCACAGCTGCCCGGTATTGCTGCATCTATTAGATGTGACAATCCCCAAGCAATACCAGCTCTTCTCGATTGCCATGGTGCGGTGGCAATCGGGGTAACAAGGGATTAATAGCAGCGCACAGCTGCTGCTAAGCTCTAGGTTAGTGATGGCACAGGCGTCTGAGATACCTGCATCAAATCCTGTAAATGAATGAAAATAAACACAGAAAAAAACCTTTATTTGGAATAAAGTACAACACCCACCCTCCTTCACCTCTTTATTAACACCCCTGCAGCTTCCGCATAATCCACATGATTTACCAGCTCTGCTACATAGCCATCGGCCATAGCGCACTACCGCTGGCTGTGCAGACAATGACAGCCGTGATGACTGCATAGCAGATACTGTCACCTGCTGGGGGCGCATCTACCTACAACCAATCACAGATGAGAGGATGGCAGGTGGACGAGGAAAACATGGAAAGCTGTGTGTATACATTGTACAGTACAGGAAGTGAATGCGCGACCCGGAAGCAGTGTGCTGCCATGACACCGAGTCTCGGTAAGTATGAAACGCTGTTTTATTTCTGGTTTTCTTTATTTTTCAATTATTTTCTCCAGTGCCGGATCTGGATTTTGCACCTGGAATACCGGATACGGCACCCGGAAATCTTTGAAACTGCACGGATCCGGATTTTTACAATATGGATCCGCTCAGACCTACTCAACTCCCTTATCGCCAATAATTTTACATATCGGCTCATCTCCTTCCCATTCAGGTCTTTATAATATTGGATCCTCTCAGCGATTTCATTCTGTTTAAGAAAACTTCCTGTCCAGGATGGATAGAGACAGAGACAAGATGGCGGATAGGATATTACACCTCACCCTAGAGATCCTCTTCCGGCTTACTAGAGAGGTGAGAGATTCTGATGACGTCACATTACATCATTCTTATCTATGGGAATAACAGATGGACAGAACTGGAGAGGTGACGACTCTGGAAATGTCTGGAGTGAGATTTATTACTGTGTCTCTCCATAACCAGGATTACACAGTAGTGAAGAAGACCTCTAGTGAGCGCTGTCAGGACCCTGTGTCTGAGGGATGGGGAAGACCCCTGAGCCCAATCACGGGGCCTCCACCTCACCCCCCGATACATGAGGACATCAATGACCAGAAGATCCTAGAACTCACCTACAAGATGATTGAGCTGCTGACTGGAGAGGTGACACTGCTGGGAATGCTGGGACATTATACAGTAACGCTATGAAGGGATCGGGGGTGACGGTATCATTGTATGTGTCAGGTTCCTATAAGGTGTCAGGACGTCACCGTCTATTTCTCCATGGAGGAGTGGGAGTATTTAGAAGGACATAAAGATCTGTACAAGGACATCATGATGGAGGTTCCCCAGCCCCTCACATCACCAGGTAATAGACAGGACTAAATACACACGGCCTATAATTATCTGTATGTAAGGAATGAATTCAGTCCCTGTATGTGTCTCCTCCAGTTCTATCCAGTAAGAGGACAAGACCAGAGAGATGTCCCCGTCCTCTTCTCCCACAGGACTGTAAACAAGAAGACCCCGATGTTCCTCAGGATGTGTTTCCTCCAGCTCTATCCAGTAAGAGATATCTACTCATGTACTTTCTGCACTCATTTAGAGTTTACATTTTTAGACTTTCTGCTCTGTATTTTTCAGCTGTATTTTCTTTGCTTCTGCTTTTTCTGCTGTTTGTTTCTAGTGCCTTATCTATGTTGTTACCCTGTTTCCCCGAAAATAAGACCTAGCCCAAAATAAGCTCTAGCATGATTTTATGGGATTTTTGAAGAATGCTTGAAATATAAGCCCTACTCCAAAAATAACCCCTAGTTACAGTCAGGGCTAATGTTAGGAGGAATCAAACTGCGCAATTTCTCAGGAACCCCACTCTCTTAGGGACCACATCAGTTGTTTTCTGAAGTTGATTGTTTAAGGACCTTTGATGACTTCAAAGTCATGTGACATGATGCAACCAAAGGCCTCTTAATTACAAGAGTCTAAATCAACTGAACAGAAGAAAGGCTGCCATGCAGGACTGGCACTAGGGGAAAGGGACAGCAAACTGGGTAATTGCACAGGGCTCCCTTTCTCCTAAAATGCAGGCGTAATGACTTTTATAAAAAAACACGGTTACATTCCAACTTATTCAAGAAAAAAAAGATGACATGGGACGATTTCATATTCTTGCCTGTAAAATCAATAACTGCTCATGTACTAATGTTAATATTTACGCTCCCAATACTGGCCAAATTAATTTCTTTGAAAAACTGCTAATAGAAGTAGATAAAATAAAAATTGGTGACCTACTAATGATGGGAGATTACAATATGGTAACAAATTGGGATCTAGATTCAACAGCACATTCACACTAGAAAAAAACAAACCCTCCATAATTGGCTGCTAAGAAATTAACTCCTAGGCACATTTCACTGTCTTGGGCCTCTTTCCCACATCCGTGAAAAACCACGCACGTTTTTCACTGACGTGTCAAAGGTGCGTTTCTTTGTCGCTCCATTGGGAGACCCAGACAATTGGGTGTATAGCTCATGCCTCCGGAGGCCACACAAAGTATTACACTAAAAGTGTAAAGCCCCTCCCCTTCTGCCTATACACCCCCCCCGTGCATCACGGGCTCCTCAGTTTTTATGCTTTGTGCGAAGGAGGCTGACATCCACGCATAGCTCCACAGCTTGGTCAGCAGCAGCTGCTGACTAGGTCGGATGGAAGAAAAGAGGGCCCATAACAGGGCCCCCAGCATGCTCCCTTCTCACCCCACTGTGTCGGCGGTGCTGTTAAGGTTGAGGTACCCATTGCGGGTACACAGGCAGGAGCCACATGCTGTTTTCCTTCCCCATCCCTTACTGGGCTCTGGGTGAAGTGGGATCCTAATCGGTCTCCAGGCACAGGGACCGTGCTCCCTCCGCAGCCCCTGGGAATCTGCTGGATAGGAGCCGGGTATCGTCAGGGACAAGGCCCTGCTACTGTGAGGTACTCTGTGTCCCCGTGGGGACCGCGCATGGAGCGCTTGTGCCATACACATTACAGCACTGCTGGGTGTGTTAGTGCGCCGGGGACTACCGCGCATGGAGCGCTTGTGCCATACACATTGCAGCACCGCTGGGTGTGTTAGTGCGCCGGGGACTACCGCGCGGCCGCGCTTATTGCCGGCCGCACTTATAACTTTAGTCCCCGGCTTCTGCGGCCTAGTATCGCATATTCCCGCCCACAGGCCTGCCAGTCAGGGGAAGGGCGGGACGCTGCACACATCGTCAGCGCGGAGGGCTGGAGCATACATTAGTATCCTCCTCCCTCCTCACTCAGTACACTGGGGCACTAGATTCCCGCACTTTTCTTGGGCACGCCCACGGTCCCCTCCTCCCCACAGAACGCCGGCAGCCATTCCTGTCAGCGATTCAGACGCTGGAGAGGAGAGACAACACAGGGAGACCCAGGCAGGGAATCTGGTGATCACACAACCGCTCTGAGCGGTCGGTAAGCAGCACCTGTGGTGCTGGCCCCACTGAGTGCCGAAGTGTGTGTATATATATATATATATATATATATATATATATATATATATATATATATATATATATAGGCTATACATTTGCACTGTACGGTCGCTCTGTTGTTTTTTGGCTATATACCCTCCTGGATTGTTCTCAGAGGAGACAACAGCATGTCGTCCGCAAAAAGCAAGGGTGCCAAAGCACAGGCGTACTTTGCAACCTGTACATCATGTACGGCTGTACTGCCGGCAGGTTCCACTGACCCTCATTGTGTGCAATGCTCGGCCCCTGTGGCACTTACTCAGCCGGAGCCTCTGCTACAGGTGGCCCAGGTGGAACCACCTGCTACCACTGTCCAGGTGACAGGGACGGAGTTTGCAGCTTTTGCTGACAAACTGTCTGAGAGTATGGATAAATGGTCTGCTAAAATACTAGAATCCCTACAGTCCAGACCGGTGACTCAGGCCCCGGGCACTGTTCAATCTTTGACCCCTGGTCCCCCTCCTTTGGAACAGCAAAGTGCCCCTGGGATGACCCATAGGTCCCAGGGTGAGGTCTCTGACACGGACCGCAGTCCCAGACCGCCTAAGCGGGCTCGCTGGGAAATTCCCTCCACCTCATCACACTGTTCAGGGTCTCAGCAGGACTCTCTGGAGGATGAAGCGGAGGTAACATATCAGGATTCTGATCCTGAAGCCGCTCTCAACCTAGATACACCTGAAGGTGACGCCGTAGTGAATGACCTTATAGCAACCATTAATCAGGTGTTGGATATTTCTCCCCCAGCTCCTACAATTGAGGAGTCAGCTTCTCAGGAGAAATTCCGTTTAAGGTTTCCCAAGCGTACATTGAATACGTTTCTGGATCACTCTGACTTCAGGGAGGCAGTCCAGAAAAACCGAGACTGTCCAGACAAGCGTTTTTCCAAGCGCCTTAAGGATACACGTTATCCCTTCCCCCCTGATGTTGTCAAGGGCTGGACTCAGTGTCCCAAGGTGGATCCTCCAATCTCCAGACTGGCGGCTAGATCCATAGTTGCAGTGGAAGATGGGGCTTCACTCAAAGATGCCACTGACAGACAGATGGAACTATGGTTGAAATCCATCTATGAAGCTATCGGCGCGTCGTTTGCTCCAGCATTCGCAGCCGTATGGGCACTCCAAGCTATCTCAGCTTGTCAGGCGCAGATTAATGCAGTAACACGTACATCTGCCCCGCAAGTGGTGTCCTTAACCACTCAGGCGTCGGCGTTTGCGTCCTACGCCATTAATGCTATCCTGGACTCTGCGAGCTGTACGGCGGTAGCATCCGCCAATTCGGTGGTAGTCCGCAGGGCCATGTGGCTACGTGAATGGAAGGCAGATTCTGCTTCCAAAAAGTTCTTAACCGGTTTGCCATTGTCTGGCGACCGCTTGTTTGGTGAGCGATTGGATAAAATCATTAAACAATCCAAGGGAAAGGACTCATCCTTACCCCAGTCCAGACCAAACAGACCTCAACCGCGGAAGGTACAATCGAGGTTTCGGTCCTTTCGGACCGCGGGCAGGTCTCAATTCTCCTCGTCCAAAAGGCCTCAGAAAGATCAGAGGAACTCCGATTCATGGCGGTCTAAGTCACGTCCTAAAAAGACCGCCGGAGGAACCGCTCCCAAAGCGGCCTCCTCATGACTTTCGGCCTCCTCAAACCGCATCCTCGGTCGGTGGAAGGCTCTCCCGCTTTTGCGACGCCTGGCTGCCACAGGTAAAAGACCGATGGGTGAGATACATTCTATCTCACGGTTACAGGATAGAGTTCAGCTCTCGTCCTCCGACTCGTTTCTTCAGAACATCTCCGCCCCCCGAAAGAGCCGATGCTCTTCTGCAGGCGGTGGGCACTCTGAAGGCGGAGGAAGTGGTGATCCCTGTTCCTCTTCAGCAACGGGGTCACGGTTTTTACTCCAACCTGTTCGTGGTGCCAAAAAAGGACGGATCCTTCCGTCCTGT
Organism: Anomaloglossus baeobatrachus; assembly: GCF_048569485.1. NCBI lineage: Eukaryota > Metazoa > Chordata > Amphibia > Anura > Aromobatidae > Anomaloglossus > Anomaloglossus baeobatrachus. The sequence continues at coordinate 17,701 of NW_027441947.1, forward strand.
TCTGGACCTAAAACTGCTCAACAAGCATGTGAAAACCAGGCGATTCCGGATGGAATCGCTCCGCTCCGTCATCGCCTCAATGTCCCAAGGAGATTTCCTAGCATCAATCGACATCAAAGATGCTTATCTCCACGTACCGATTGCACCAGAGCATCAGCGCTTCCTGCGTTTCGCCATAGGGGACGAACACCTTCAGTTCGTGGCACTGCCTTTTGGCCTGGCGACAGCCCCACGGGTCTTCACCAAGGTTATGGCAACAGTGGTGGCAATCCTACACTCTCAGGGACACTCGGTGATCCCTTACTTAGACGATCTACTTGTCAAGGCACCCTCTCAAGGGGCATGCCAACACAGCCTGAACATTGCTCTGGAGACTCTCCAGAGTTTCGGGTGGATCATCAACTTTCCAAAGTCAAATCTGACACCGGCCCAATCACTGACATATCTTGGCATGGAGTTTCATACTCTCTCAGCAATAGTGAAGCTTCCGCTGAACAAACAGCGTTCACTACAGTCAGGGGTGCAATCTCTCCTTCAAGGCCAGTCACACCCCCTGAGGCGCCTCATGCACTTCCTAGGGAAGATGGTAGCAGCAATGGAGGCAGTTCCTTTTGCGCAGTTTCACCTGCGCCCACTTCAATGGGACATTCTCCGCAAATGGGACAGGAAGTCGACGTCCCTCGACAGGAACGTCTCCCTTTCTCGGGCAGCCAAGGCTTCCCTTCAGTGGTGGCTTCTCCCCACTTCTCTGTCGAAGGGGAAATCCTTCCTGCCCCCATCCTGGGCGGTGGTCACGACGGACGCGAGCCTGTCAGGGTGGGGAGCGGTTTTTCTCCACCACAGGGCTCAGGGTACTTGGACTCAGACAGAGTCCTCCCTTCAGATCAATGTTCTGGAGATAAGGGCAGTGTATCTTGCCCTAAAGGCGTTCCAGCAGTGGCTGGAAGGCAAACAGATCCGAATTCAGTCGGACAACTCCACAGCGGTGGCATACATCAACCACCAAGGCGGGACACGCAGTCGGCAAGCCTTCCAGGAAGTCCGGCGGATTCTGCTGTGGGTGGAAGCCACAGCCTCCACCATATCCGCAGTTCACATCCCGGGCGTAGAAAACTGGGAAGCAGACTTTCTCAGTCGCCAGGGCATGGACGCAGGGGAATGGTCCCTTCACCCGGACGTGTTTCAGGAGATCTGTTGCCGCTGGGGCATGCCGGACGTCGACCTAATGGCGTCCCGGCACAACAACAAGGTCCCGACATTCATGGCACGGTCTCAAGATCACAGAGCTCTGGCGGCAGACGGCTTAGTTCAGGATTGGTCGCAGTTTCAACTCCCTTATGTGTTTCCTCCTCTGGCACTGTTGCCCAGAGTGTTACGCAAGATCAGGGCCGACTGCCGCCGCGCCATCCTCGTCGCTCCAGACTGGCCGAGGAGGTCGTGGTACCCGGATCTGTGGCATCTCACGGTCGGCCAACCGTGGGCACTACCAGACCGACCAGACTTGCTGTCTCAAGGGCCGTTTTTCCATCTGAATTCTGCGGCCCTCAACCTGACTGTGTGGCCATTGAGTCCTGGATCCTAGCGTCTTCAGGGTTATCTCAAGAGGTCATTGCCACTATGAGACAGGCTAGGAAACCAACGTCCGCCAAGATCTACCATAGGACGTGGAAGATATTCCTGTCGTGGTGCTCTGCTCAGGGTTTTTCTCCCTGGCCATTTACCTTGCCCACTTTTCTGTCCTTCCTTCAATCCGGATTGGAAAAGGGTTTGTCGCTCGGCTCCCTTAAGGGACAAGTCTCTGCGCTCTCTGTGTTTTTTCAGAAGCGCCTAGCCAGACTTCCACAGGTACGCACGTTCCTACAGGGGGTTTGTCACATCGTCCCTCCTTACAAGCGTCCGTTAGAACCCTGGGATCTGAACAGGGTGCTGATGGCTCTTCAGAAACCACCGTTCGAGCCAATGAGGGATATTTCTCTCTCACGCCTTTCGCAGAAGGTGGTCTTCCTAGTAGCAGTCACTTCACTTCGGAGAGTGTCTGAGCTAGCAGCATTGTCGTGCAAAGCCCCTTTCCTGGTGTTTCACCAGGACAAGGTGGTTCTGCGTCCGGTTCCGGAATTTCTCCCTAAGGTGGTATCCCCCTTTCATCTCAATCAGGATATCTCCTTACCCTCTTTTTGTCCTCATCCAGTTCACCAATGTGAAAAGGATTTGCACTTGTTAGATCTGGTGAGAGCACTCAGATTCTACATTTCTCGTACGGCGCCCCTGCGCCGCTCGGATGCACTCTTTGTCCTTGTCGCTGGCCAGCGTAAAGGGTCACAAGCTTCCAAATCAACCCTGGCTCGGTGGATCAAGGAACCAATTCTCGAAGCTTATCGTTCCTCGGGGCTTCCGGTTCCCTCAGGGCTGAAGGCCCATTCTACCAGGGCCGTGGGAGCGTCCTGGGCCTTGCGGCACCAGGCTACGGCTCAGCAGGTGTGTCAGGCAGCTACCTGGTCGAGCCTGCACACTTTCACGAAACACTATCAGGTGCATACCTATGCCTCGGCAGATGCCAGCCTAGGTAGGCGAGTCCTTCAGGCGGCGGTTGCCCACCTGTAGGACGGAGCCGTTTACGGCTCTATTACGAGGTATTATTTTACCCACCCAGGGACTGCTTTTGGACGTCCCAATTGTCTGGGTCTCCCAATGGAGCGACAAAGAAGAAGGGAATTTTGTTTACTTACCGTAAATTCCTTTTCTTCTAGCTCCAATTGGGAGACCCAGCACCCGCCCCTGTTACATAGTTACATAGTTACTTAGGTTGAAAAAAGACCTAGGTCCATCTAGTTCAACCTTCCTCCACCAGTTGTACATTTAGTCACTAAGTCATTTATAACCAACAATGTTTTGTGTACTGAGGAAATCATCCAGCCCTTTTTTAAAAGCTGTTATAGTATCTGCCATTACTACCTCTTGTGGTAGGGCATTCCACAGTCTGACCACTCTAACTGTAAAGAACCCTTTCCTATTTAGCTGTCGGAATCGCTTTTCTTCCACTCGCAGTGAGTGCCCCCTGGTCCTTAGTATTGTTTTCGGAAGAAATAAGTTATGTGCCAGTCCTTTATATTGACCACACATGTATTTATACATATAAATGAGATCTCCTCTGAGACGTCTTTTTTCTAAGCTAAACATATCTAACTTTTTCAATCTGCCATCATATGGGAGGCCTTCCATTCCTTGTAATAGTCTAGTTGCCCGCCTTTGAACTGACTCTAACTTCTGAATGTCCTTTTTAAAATGTGGAGCCCAAAACTGGATCCCGTATTCCAGATGTGGCCTTACAAGTGATTTATAGATGGGTAACAATACGTTGGGATCACGGGATCTTATCTCTCTTTTTATACACCCTAGAATCTTGTTTGCTTTAGCAGCTGCTGCCTGACATTGAGTGCTGCTGCTCAGCTTATTTGTAATGAGAATACCCAAGTCCTTCTCCTGTTCTGTAGTCCCTAGTTTACTTCCATTTAATGTATACGCAGCTATAGGATTACTCCGTCCTAGGTGCATTACTTTACATTTATCAACATTAAATCTCATTTGCCAAGTATCTGCCCATTCTGACATCTTATCCAGATCTTTTTGTAATATTGTACTATCCAGGTCAGTTTTTAATATCCTACATAGTTTGGTGTCATCGGCAAAGACTGACACTGTACTATCAATCCCATCCACAAGGTCATTAATATAGAGAGTAAAAAGAATTGGTCCTAGCACAGATCCCTGCGGCACCCCACTGCTGACTATAGCCCATTTAGAGAATGTAGCATTTATGACTACTCTTTGTTTCCTATCTTTTAGCCAATTCCTTACCCAGTTGCATATTGTGTCCCCTAGTCCTTGCTTCTGGAGCTTTAGTATAAGGCTATTATGTGGTACAGTATCAAATGCCTTTGCAAAGTCCAAATAAATCACATCAGCTGCATTACCAATATCCAGGTTTGCACTTACCCCCTCATAGAACCCCAACAGGTTGGTTAGACACGACTTATCTTTCATGAATCCATGCTGTTTGTCAGTTATCATATTATTTTCTGCAATATATTTTTGCATGTCATCCCTTAAAATGCCCTCAAAAACTTTGCATACTACTGATGTCAGGCTTACTGGACGGTAGTTGCCTGGATCTACCCTCTTACCTTTCTTAAATATCGGTACCACATCAGCAATCCTCCAATCCTGAGGCACCAACCCTGTTACAAGTGAGTCTAAAAAGATGAGATACAGCGGTCTGTCGATTACGGAGCTCAATTCCCTCAATATTCGTGGATGAATGCCATCTGGCCCTGGGGATTTGTCAATGTTTAATTTACTCAGACGTAGGCGTACTTCATCTTGTGTTAAATTAATTATATCGGGTGGTGGACTTTGATTTTTCACTTGTTGAATGATCCCTGGTACAGTCAGTTCCTTGGTGAATACAGATGAGAAATGCCTATTTAATATCTCAGTCTTTTGTTTGTCCTCTATAACTAACTTGTTATTATATTTTAAGGGTCCGATACTATCCTTTGTTTTCCTTTTGGCATTAATGTATTTATAAAAGATTTTGGGATTTATTTTAATGTCATTGGCGATTTTTGTTTCAGTAGCTAGTTTTGCTTGTTTGATTTCTTTTTTGCATTGCCTATTGATATCTTTATACTCCTGCAATGCTATTTCTGTATGCTCAGCCTTTAAGATGTTAAACGCCCTTTGTTTTTGTTTTATTATACTTTGTACAGTCTTATTTATCCATAGTGGTTTCTTTTTATTCCTGGACATTTTATTACCAGAGGGTATAAGTTTTTTACAGGACTCTAGCAGTATATCCTTAAACTTACCCCATTTATGTTCGGTATCCCCAGTTACCATGACTCTGTCCCAATCTACACATTTAAGCTCTTCCCTTAATTTGTTGAAATCAGCTTTCCTAAAATTCCAGGTTTTAGCATTCCCCCTTTGAAATGTTCTATTGAATATTATGTCGAAGCTTACCATATTATGATCGCTGGTGCCCAAGTGCTCCCGGACCTGTAGATTTGAAATTGTATCCGGTCTATTTGACAGGACCAGATCTAGCAAATTATCTCCCCTGGTCGGATCATCTACCATCTGAGAGAGGAAATGGTCCTGAATGGTAGATAAGAACTTACAGCTTTTAGCAGAACCAGAAGATTCTATGTCCCACTGTATGTCTGGATAGTTGAAATCCCCCATAATAAGAACCCGATTATTATTATTAGCTGCCTTTTCAATTTGTTCCAGCATTTCACCCTCTATTTGTTCAGGTATGTTAGGAGGCTTATAGCAAACTCCAATTAGCATTTTTCCATTATTCCCCTCCCCATGTACATTTACCCATACTGACTCTACATTGTTGCTGTTCCCCTCAATGTCATCATACAACACAGGTTTTAGGTTAGATTTGATAAATATACACACCCCACCACCTTTTTGGCCTTTCCTGTCCTTCCTAAATGTACTATAACCCTGTATGTTTGTCACCCAGTCATGGCTTTCATCCAGCCAGGTTTCCGTAATGCCCACCACATCATAATCCATGGTTGACATAAGAGTCTCCAATTCATTCATTTTGTTTGCAAGACTTCTTGCATTTGCCAGTAGACATTTAATCCTATTAACACCTTTATTACTCCTAGCCTCCCTACGTTCCTTGTATGTCCCATCCCCCCCTAATCCTTCATTGACCCCTACCGTCTCCCTGTCTCTATCTGCTCTATCTATCCCCTTATTTGCTCCACTACCCTCCCTCCCCCCCGATCCTAGTTTAAAAGCTCCTCCATCCGTCTGACCATTTTCTCCCCCAGCACAGCTGCACCTTCCCCATTGAGGTGCAGCCCGTCCCTACCGTAGAGCCTGTAGCCGACTGAGAAGTCGGCCCAGTTCTCCATGAACCCGAACCCTTCCTTCCTGCACCAATTTCTAAGCCACATATTTATCTCCCTAAGCTCCCGCTGTCTTTCTAGTGACGCTCGTGGCACCGGTAGTATTTCTGAAAACACCACCTTGGAGGTCCTGGACTTCAGCTTCTCTCCTAGTTCCCTGTAATCATTTTTAAGGACCTTCCACCTGCCTCTAACTTTGTCATTAGTACCAATGTGCACCATGACCGCTGGGTTTTCCCCAGCCCCACCCAGCAATCTGTCTATCCGATCCACAATATGCCGAACCCGAGCACCCGGCAGACAACACACTGTTCGGCATTCACGGTCTCGGCGACAGATGACCCTGTCTGTCCGCCTAATTATAGAGTCCCCTACCACCAACATCTGTCTGGGCTTTGCTGCACTCCTATTTCCCTCCTTCCTACAGCAGTTGTTTTCCTGGTTGCTAGGAGCAACGTCCTGCTGTAGTGACCCTAGTCCAGGCCCTTCATTCCTAATATCAGCCAAACAGGCATATTTACTAGGTTGTGCCAGGTCAGGACTAGGCTCCCTGACACTTTTCCCCCTACCTCTTCTTCTAACTGTTACCCAGCTACCTACCTCTGGGTCCTGATCTTCCCCACTTCCACCCTCCTCCATATCACTGGCCCCAGCCAGAGAAAGCTCAGTGAGCTCTAAACTCCTCTCCAGGTTTGCAATGCCCCTTAGTGTTGCAAGCTGCTTATTTAGATCAGTTACCTTGGCTTCCAAATACGCAACATGCTTGCATCGAGTGCAGACATATTCACCCTCGAACGGCTGCTCAAGGCATGCATACATCTGACAAGATACACACCTGGTAGCATTGTCCATGGAGCACCTATCAAATGGGGATCAACAGTAAAGTAGAAAAACAAAGAGAAAACAACGAAAGAAACCCAATGGGAAACGTATAAGGATAAATTCAAACTATGTTCTTGTGTCAAACTATGTAATTGTGTTGAAACTATGCACTTATCTTAAATTCAGCACTTTACTTGAATTCAGCACCTCGCTCGCTCAGCCCCCTTCGGGCTGTTGTTCTTTGTGTACACATGTTGTTCATGTTGAATGGTTTCAGTTCTCCGATATTCCTTCGGATTGAATTTACTTTAAACCAATTTATAATTTTTTCCTCCTTCTTGCTTTTGCACCAAAACTGAGGAGCCCGTGATGCACGGGGGGTGTATAGGCAGAAGGGGAGGGGCTTTACACTTTTAGTGTAATACTTTGTGTGGCCTCCGGAGGCATGAGCTATACACCCAATTGTCTGGGTCTCCTAATTGGAGCTAGAAGAAAAGGAATTTACGGTAAGTAAACAAAATTCCCTTCTTTGCTCTCCGTGAGCCGTGATTATGGCACACGTGTGTTCTCCGTGTGTTATCCGTGATAACACACGGAGAACGGGAACTTTCTACTCACCTGTCCCTGGCTTTGCTGTCCGTGGTGCTGATCTGCGGTCTCCGGTCCTGCCGACTCCCCGCTGCTGCTGTTTCCGGCCGCAGTGAAGTGAATATGCAATGAGCATAATGAGCGGCGGTCGGAAGCAAGTAACAGCAGCGGCAGAGACAGGAGGGCTGGAGACGGTGAGTAAAGTTTTTTTTTTTTTATTATTTTCTCAGACACGTGTGTTTTCTCCGGTGCGTGTCACACGAAATACCTCCGTGTGGTCCGTTTGCGTTCCGTGTGACACCCGTGATGCCGGAGAAAAACTGACATGTCTACGTGTGGAGCACACGGACACACATCTGCTCCACACGTACACACGGTCCATGGCAGAACACGCACGTGAGCGCAGACCCATTGATTTTAATGGGTCTACGTGTGCCCGTGTCTCCGGTACGTGAGGAAACGGACCAAACACGTACCGGAGACACAGACGTGTGAAAGAGGCCATAACACCAGATCCCGAGAGTTCTCATACTACTCAGAAAGTTATAAAACTTATTCCCGCTTTGATCATATCTTTACCACTTCTCAATCAATTTATAAATTTAAAAAAGTAACAATATTAAATAAAACATTTTCGGACCACTCACCCTTATTAGGAGAAATACAACTAAATTACAATGCTCAAAAAACTATGCTCTGGAAATGTAGTCCTGGAAACATTCTCAAATTATATTTTGAAGAGAATAATAAAGGAGATATATGTCCTACAATGGTATGGTTAGCACACAAGGGAGTACTCAGGGGGAACTAATAAAAATTTCAACATTAAAAAAAAAAGAAAAAGTAAAATTGAAGAACTGCAAAAATTAATAAACGATAAAGAAAAAATTCAACAAGAAAGTCCCACTCCACCATCAAACATATATAAAGAGTTATTAGATATAAGAACAGGTAAAATATATCTTTGAACTGTGTTAGCCAGTAAAGATAAAAAAATTGTTTAAAAGAACTGAGAGTCCTCAGTGGTTGATACCTTTAATGGCTAACTGAAAAGATGGTAATAATAGCAAGCTTTCGAGACTGCTCAGGTCTCTTCTAAAGGGGGCTTTACACGCTACGACATTGCTAATGCGGAGTCGTTGGGGTCACGGATTTTGTGACGCACATCCGGCCGCATTAGCGATGTTGTTGCGTGTGACACCGATGAGCGATTTTGCATTGTCGCAAAAACGTGCAAAATCGCTCATCGGTGACATGGGGGTCCATTCTCGATAATCGTTACTGCAGCAGTAACGAGGTTGTTCGTCGCTCCTGCGGCAGCACACATCGCTATGTGTGACGCCGCAGGAACGAGGAAGCTCTCCTACCTGCCTCCCGGCCACTATGCGAAGGGAAGGAGGTAGGCGGGATGTTACCTCCCACTCATCTCCGCCCCTCCGCTTCTTTTGGGCGGCGGATCAGTGACGCAGCTGTGACGTCGCTGTGACGCTGAACGAACCGCCCCCTTAGAAAGGAGGCGGTTCGCCGGTCACAGCGACGTCGCCGGGCGGGTAAGTATGTGTGACGGCTCTGGGCGATGTTGTGCAACACGGGCAGCGATTTGCCCGTGTCGCACAACCGATGGGGGCGGGTGCCCACGCTAGCGATATCGGGACCGATATCGCAGCGTGTAAAGTAGCCTTTAGCCTGATGAAGAGACCTGAGTAGTCTTGAAAGCTGCTATTATTACCATCTTTTCAGTTATCCATTAAAAGGTATCAACCACTGAGGACTCTCAGTTCTTTTAAACAATTTTTTTACATCTAAGAATTAAAATAAAAGCCCAACTATTTGATGAATATGAAAGCTATTTACACTATTAAAAAATGATAAATTATTCCAATATTAACAAGACAACCAGAGTAATGGCAGGAAAAGTCAAAACATAAAGGATAGAAATGAGATTAGTAGCCATAACCCAAACGCAGTACTGGTACATCAGCCGAAGGAAATTGGTGATGCATTCGCGGACAACTACTCCAGACTGAATAACTTAAAAAATCATTCCTCTACTCCCCACCCAACCCCTGAACAAATTAATGAATTTCTAGCCCAGATCAACCTTCCTAAAATAGAACCGGAACAATTACTGTCCCTTAATGCTCCCTTTAGTGAACCAGAAATCCTTATCACAATTTCATCCCTAAAATCAAGAAAAGCCCCTCAAGAAAACAACATTATTTGACAGTAAACTGAGAGGAGGCCTGGGAGTCCCTGATATTACTAGGTACTATTGGGCAGCACACTTACGTCACATCCCTGCATGGTCTAATCGCAGTGCCTTCTCTAGATGGATGGAAATAGAGAAGTTATGGCTAGCCCCAATACACCCTAACTCCTACCTTTGGGGCACCTCATCTAATAAGCCTGACCCACATACCCTGGGCCCTATAGCCTTCACGAAGAGGATATGGGACTGTTGTGTCAAAAAGTTTCCACTTAAATCTGAACACTCTCCATTGACCTCTTTTCTTTTTAATCCCAGAATGCCAGACGGTATGCAGGGTACAGCGACTAAAACGTGGTTTGACAGGAAACTCTTTTGCTTTGCTGACATAGTAGACGCACACTCCAGAGTCCTTCTCCCATACGCCACCATAGCTGCTAAATTTAATCTCCCAGGCAATTCCCAATATCGGTATTTACAAGTTAGACACCTGATGCACTCCCTTTTTACCTCATTAGAAGTCTCTATCCTACACTTTTTGAGAGATTGTGCAGAGCTGGGGCCTCTACTAAAGGCCTCATCTCCGATATATATCGTATTTTAATGGCTCCGTGCCCAGAAGACAAGCCAAATCATACATATATGAGGAAATGGGAAGATTTCCTTGGTGAGTCCATTCCCTTGTGTATGTGGAAGCGGATCTGGGATACGGCCTCAAAGACATCTTCGTGCTATGTTTATAAGGAAAATCAGTATAAATTACTTATGTATTGGTATCACACCCCATCACTACTACATAAACTAAACCCAGCTATACCTGACAATTGTTGGAGGTGTGGAGCCACAGGAGGAGACATACCGCACATATTCTGGGTATGCCCCAATATCCAGTGTTTCTGGAGGTTGGTGCAATCTCTTATTTATGAAGTAACTAACCTTCGGATTCCCCTGGATCCTAAATTCTACTTATTAAATATACCACTTGCTCAGCTGGGGAAAAGAGTGAAGCGGTTACTATTACACATGACCACAGCAGCTAGATGTCTAATTGCCCGTAACTGGAGGTTGGCCCATCCACCCTCACTTACAGATCTCCAATCTCGGATCCAAGATGTGAGAAGGATGGAGTATTTATCTGCCCTGTCAAATAACACAGTAGATCTTTTTGAGAGTGTTTGTGTCACTTTGGGATACTTATTGGGCCAACAAAGAATAACAGTGAAGTACGGCCTTGATGGAAGCCTGATATGCTCACCCTCCCCAATCCATCCCCCCTCCCTTATGTTTCCCTGTCTAGTACTGTATTGTTCGTCTTGTCATATTCCCTGTTTTCAGTGTATTAGTGGATAATGTGTATACTGATTTCTGGTTTACAGTTATTGTTAACAAGCTTGTGAGACATATCCATGTACTTTTTTTTGTATCTGTTCTAAAAACTTAAAAAAAAAATCAAGAAAAGCCCCAGGACCTGACGGATTCACAAATGATTATTATAAAGCTTTTTCCTCCCTCTTAGCCCCCCACCCAACTAAAGTTCTCAATAATCCTTCCTGTCGGGCACATTTTCACCCAAGATGTTGGGAGCAACTATCATACTAATACCAAAAACTGGAGACTGCAATGAATCTGTCGGCAACTATAGGCCTATCTCTTTAACCCCTTCACGGCGGGCTGATTTTTCGCTTTTTGTTTTTTGCCATTCTTCTTCTAAGAGACGTAACTTTTTTTATTTTTCAGTCAATATAATTATGTGAGGGCTCATTTTTTGCGGAACGAGCTGTACTTTTAAATGAAACCATATTTTTTACCATGTAGTGTACTGGAAAACGGCAAAAAAATTCCAAATGCAGAATAATTGCAAAAAAGTGTGATCGCACTATTGTTTTTGAGATATTTTATTCACTGTGTTCACTACATGGTAAAACTGATGTCTGGGTGTGATGCCTCAGGTCAGTGCAAGTTCGTAGACGCCAAACATGTATAGGTTTACTTTTATATAAGGGATTAAAAAAAATCAGAAGTTTGTCCGAAAAAAAGTGGCGCACATTTTACGCCATATTCCGTGACCGGAATGTGATAGGCGTTCTCATTTCTCGGGATCTATGGCACAGTGATGGCTTATTTTTTGCATCTTGAGCTGACGTTTTTAACTGTACCATTTTTGCGCACATGCCATGTTTTGATCGCCTGTTATTGCATTTTGCGCAAAAGTTGTGCCGACAAAAAAAGTAATTTTGGCGTTTGGAATTTTTTGCTGCTACGCCGTTTACTGATCAGATTAATTGATTTTATATTTTGATAGATCGGGCGTTTCTGAACGCCGTGATACCAAATGTGTGTATATTTTTTATTTTTTTAACCCTTTAATTTTCAATGGGGCAAAAGGGGGGTGATTTGAACTTTTAGGTTTTTTTTTTTTAATTTTTTAAAACTTTTTTTTTTTATTTTCTTTTACTAGTCTTCCTAGGGGGCTATAGCGATCAGCAATCCGATTGCTCTGCCCTATCTGCTGTACACAGCTGTAAACAGCAGATACGCTCACTTTCTGCTTCACTCTGCTCCGGGCCGAGTGATCACATCACTTGACTTCCGGTATCGGCCTGTAAGTAAAAGTTTACCGCAATCGCGATTATAATGGCGCTGTCACATATTGATAGCGCCATTTAAGAAGTTAAACGGCACGAGCAGATAATGATTCTGCATGCTGCCGGCGACAGACCACGGGCAGTAACATTATGACCCTATGACGTAATATTCCTGCCCGCGGTCGTTAAGGGGTTAATAAATACTGACATTAAAAATCTATTAAAAAATGATTGCTGACAGGCTCAATATATTCCTCCCAGATGTGATAAAGATCAGCTTGGTTTTGTTGAAGGACGGCAAACCACTGCTGGTACGAGGAGGACAATCAACCTCTGAATTAACAAAGATGTAACTCTTAAGGCCACTTTACACGCAACGACATTGCTAACGAGATGTTGTTGGGGTCACGGAATTCGTGACGCACATCCGGCCTCGTTGGCGACATCGTTGAAGTCTGAAACGCAGGAACGACCGTTAAGGTTCAAAAAATACTCACCATATCATTGATCGTTGACACGTTGTTCTAATCTCAAATATCGTTGCTGCTGCAGGTGCAATGTTGTTCGTCGTTCTTGCGGCAGCACACATCGCTATGTGTGACACCGCAGGAACGAGGAACAACATCGTACCTGCGGCCACCGCCAATGAGGAAGGAAGGAGGTGGGCGGGATGTTACGGCCGCTCATCTCCGCCCCTCCGCTTCTATTGGGCGGCCGCTTAGTGACACCGCACAAACCGCCCCCTTAGAAAGGAGGCGGTTTGCCGGCCACAGCGACGTCGCTAGGCAGGTAAGTATGTGTGACGGGTGTTAGCGATGTTGTGCGCCACGGGCAGCGATTTGCCCGTGACGCACAACCCACGGGGGCGGGTGCTTTCACCAGTGACATCGCTAGCGATGTCGCTGTGTGTAAAATGGCCTTTAGATGTCGAAATTGGACAACAGATTTAGAATAATTTGTTTCCTAATATAATTTCTGATATTATGGCTTAAAAAAAATGTATTTTCAAAATAATATCATTAAATAACTGTGTTTATTTTTAGTAGATGACTGTATTGGGAGTTCAGATGGAAATCTAATATCTTCAGAATTTATAACAGACGGTCAAAGTATCACGCATGATACATATGAAGAGCATGCTGTTGTCCCAGATACACCTCCAGTCCTTCCTTGGAAAGCTCTATCATCTGATCTTTTCCAACAAGTCCAAACTTCTGATTTATCACAAAATTGTAAGCAAAATAAAAGTTACAGAAGGGATGTGGAACATGAAACGGCTCCTACGAGGGAGAAACCATTTTCGTGTTCAAAATGTGGGAAATGTTTTACCAGGAAATCAAGTCTTTTTACCCATCAAAAAGTTCACACACATGAAAAGCCGTTTTCTTGCCCCCAATGTGAGAAATGTTTTACTCGAAAATCAATTCTTGTTAACCATCAAAGGTATCACACTGGGAAGAAGCAATTTTCATGTCAAGATTGTGGGAAATGTTTTATTCAGAAATCACATCTTTTTAGACATCAGAAAATTCACACAGGGGAGAAGCCATTTTCATGTTCAGAGTGTGGGAAATGTTTTATTCAGAAATCAGAACTTGTTCAGCATCAAAGATCTCACACAGGGGAGAAGCTGTTTTCATGTTCAGAGTGTGGGAAATGTTTTACTCAGAGATCAAAATTTTTTATGCATCATAGATCTCACACAGGGGAGAAGCCATTTTCATGTTCAGAGTGTGAAAAATGTTTTATTCAGAAATCACACCTTGTTAGACATCAGAGAATTCACACAGGGGAGAAGCCATTTTCATGTTCAGAGTGTGGGAATTGTTTTATTCGAAAATCAACACTTGTTGAGCATCAAAGATCTCACACAGGGAAGAAGCAATTTTCATGTTCAGAGTGTGGGAAATGTTTTATTTGGAAATCAGATCTTGTTAAGCATCAAAGATCTCACACAGGAAAGAAGCCATTTTTATGCCCAGAATGTGGTAAATGTTTTGCTAGGAAATCAGGTCTCGTTTGCCATCAAAAAAATCACACAGGGGAGAAGCCATTTTCATGCTCAGAATGTGGTAAATGTTTTACTAGGAAATCAAGTCTTGTTTACCATCAAAAAAATCACAGAAAATAAACCATTTTTATGTTCTGAATGTGGAAAATGTAATTCTCAGAAATCAGATCTTGTTAAACATGTGAAGTAGCCACACAGGGAAGGAACCTTTTTCATGTTGTGAATAATTGAAATGTGTAACTGGTAAATCAAATCTTGCCGACCATTAGAAAACCAACAGAGCGGAGCAGCCATTCTTGCTTTCAGAATTTGCCAAATGTTTTTAAGATTAATCAGGTCCTGTTGTCAGATGAGTCACACGGGAGAAGCCATCATGATGTACCATAATTCAAAGAGTTTATAAAAAATTCTGTTACAATTGCTCAAGTAAGAATTTGTGAGGGAAAGAACCATTTTCTTTCTCTTTAAACTTATTGTAATTTTCGGAACCATAAGACACACGTAGATTTTGAAGGAATAATGTAAAAAAATAACACAAAAAATGTGATCATTCTGCACTGTTATGGGGGGGGGGATCTTCTTCTGACATTGTTATGGAGATAAAATGACCCAATTCTGTACTGATGTCCCCCATCCTGGGCCCCTTCCAGATATACGTGTCTCCCATCTTCGTGTATTTGTCTTTCATCCTGGTACATTTGTTGACCATCTTTATCCCATCCTGGTATATTTGATCCCCATCCTGGTATATATGGCCCTTGTCCTAGAATATATGTCCCGATCCTTGTATATATGGCCGTCATCTTGGGCCCATTCTGGTATATATTTCCCCATCACACTGAACACATAAGAAAATAAATGATTATACTCACCATCCCTCCACTCTCCTGGTGCACGGTGTTCTCTTCTGATGCTGGCAAATAATCTCAGCATGTACACTTACACACGGACATCACTGCTCCCCACACCTGGGATTATGGGCTTGGGGAGCAGTGAATATTCATTCTCTAATAGTAGATATACATGATCGCCCAATCACAGCAGTAAGCCAGCGGCTGGGTGATCATGTGTACCTGATATTAAAGAGAATGAATATTCACTGCTCCCCATGCTAATAATTCCGCCCACCTCTTGGTTGGCGCTGGCTTAACTGCCTAGAGGGGGGCGGGATTATGGCACGGGGAGAAGTGAATATTCATTTTCTATTTTAGCTGTCACACTGTTAGCCTTTTTGAGAGCCTTTAGGAACATTCGTGAAATGTTTTTATACTGGATTATATTTAGATAATTCACTAATCTCAGATTTCCCACTGCTTTATTTACTAAAAAGCCCCAGATTGGAGACAGGAACTCTTAAGTATATCACATTGTATATAATTGCATTTCAAAACTTGTTGTTTTGTTAATAAATGCTTGTAAATATACAGTATATTTTTCATGCCTGTCTTTCTCTATTGTCTAGATGTGATGATTTTGACTATGAACTGTTGTGAATGTCAGTTATGCTTTTGCTGCTGTGAGGCTCCCTCTTGTGGTCAGGAATGGTTTGGTCAGAGACCAGGTGTGTTGAGCAATGGGCGTTTCCATTGCTAACTCTCTGCCTATTTAAACCCTGGTCTGATAGCAGGCTATGCAGGATGTCAGTTGTTCTTTTTGTACACCAGCCTGCTTCATCCTGCTCCAGACCACATCTACCCCAGATAAGTGCTTGACTCTTTATTTCTTGTTTAGTTCTTTTTGCTCTTATCTGAGTTTGTCATTTGCTGTGGTTGTTTTCAGTTTATTTGCATGCAGGGATCTTCCCTCTCAGTTGCTTAGCTGGGAAGCTCCCTGCAGCTATGTTTGGAGTATTGCTCTTATTAGTCCATGTGTTTGTTGCTTCTTGAATTTGTAATGGTTCCTGCTTTCTGTTCATTGGTATGACAAGAGCGCCTGGTATAGGACGGAGTTCAGATCCAGCGATCTGAGGGCTTTTTTGTACTATCAAGTTTTTGGATTTTTGCAGGGTTTTTCTCTGGCCACCATCAGTCCCTTTCCTATCCTGTCCTATTTAGTCAGGATTAGCAAGGCGAGGCCCTACTATCATCTATCTGTGTATTGTGTTTTCCTATATCACCGCAGTCTTTGAATGTGGGGGGCTTGCTATTCTTTGGCAATCTATTTTCTGAGGCAGAGAGTTATTCATCTTTCCTTCCTTTAGGATAGCTAGTTCTCCGGCTGGGTTCGCTGTGCACAGGATGTTAGTTCACCCCTCGGCTACTTCTAGTGTTGATGGTTAATAAGGGGATGGCGGCCAGATTAGTTGCCAATGCTCTTGTCACCTTTTACCAATGATTTATGGTAGTCTTCCATGGTTCCGGATCATAACAATTAACCTCTGGAGTTGAGGCAGAGCTGTAGGCATTTTGCACAAAAATAGTGAGGGGAGAATTGGATCACACTACAGTCTAGATATGAGGACGTTGTTAAGACTAGTGATTGGCGACTGTATTCGTTACTATTCGCTATTAGCAGAATAGTATGGTACTCGAGATATTCGTTAGACTGCAAGTAATACTGTATTCGCCTCGCTATATTTGGATGTCCCGCCCAGCCTTTTTGGCACCTGATTTGCAGCCACAAAACATGTTGGGCTTCTTAACCAATCACAGTAATGCCGCAGCCGTCTTGTTTGTGGCGTTACTGTGATTGGCTGGCCGCTGCCATTTTGTACACAGTACATTGCCAGTGTCTCTCTCCAAGCGCTTCATACTCACCGATCACAGGTGCGGCTGTCACGCTGCTCCCGCTGCCTCTCATTCTTCTTCCCTAGCCTCTCATTAGCCTCATTACATGTTCACTCCTCCTGCACACCGGTGGCCATGATTGGTTACAGTCAGACCCGCCCCCAAGCTGAGTGACAGCTGTCTGACTGCAACCAATTACAGCCACCGGTGGGCGGGTCTATATCATACAGTAAAAAATAAATAGTTAAAAAAACGGCATGCGGTCCTCCCCAATTTTGATACCCAGCCAAGATACAGCCTCAGCCGAGGGTTGGTATTCTCAGGTTGGGAGCTCCCCAGCCTAAAAATATTAGCCAGCAGATGCCCAGAATTGCCGCATTCATTAGATGTTACAATCCCGGAGCTTTACCTCGCTCTTCCCAATTACCCTGATTCAGTGTCAATTGGGGTAATAAGGAGTTAATTGCAGCCCATAGCCGCCACTAAGTTCTATATTAATCATGGCAGGTGTCTCTGAGACACCCCCCCATCATTAATCTGTAAGTGAAAGAAAATAAACACAAACACCAAAAAATCCTTTATTTGGAATAAAATATAAAAAAAGCCCCCTCTTTCACCACTTCATTCACCCCAATAACACAGAAGTCCGAGGTAATCCACACAAGGTCCCATGACGGTCCTGACTCTGCTACATCTGAGCCTGGAGAGACCGCAAACATGTCCGATCTCTCCAGGATCTGGAAAACACTGACAAGAAGAACCCGGCTGGGAACAGTGACGTCATACAGTTCATCAGCGGTCATACCCGGGTTCCCACGTTATGACCTCTGGTGACTTGAAGCACTCTGGCCTAAAGTTCAGGACCGTGTCCCACATCTTGCCAGTACTTTAACAGTGACAGTGCCGGCATGGAGATGCGAGCTGCCTTGCACTCCCCGAATGGCATTGTCAGTGTTAAAATGCGGGGCCGTGTCCCACTCACCACCAGCACTTTAACCGCGACTGGTAGGGTCTCTGCTACTTGTCCCTGGTTTTCCAGGATATCTGCTACATGTCCGTCCACGGCTTTCAGTCTCCTGTCTGCCTACAGCTTCCATTAAACCACTTTGTGAGCCCTTGAAAGAATACCAAGACCATGGTTCCCAATGGCGCAGTTACAAACTTTTTTGGGAGAGTCCCTACACAGCTCCACTCCGTACACCTCATACATACACGGCTCCGCTCCGCACACCTCGTACACACGGCTCCCTTCCATACACCTCGTACATGTACCGCCCTGGTGTTGGTCGGGCTGCTTGGATCCGGGATCCTGATGGCTTGAGGGGGCCCGGACCCGGCTTGGCGGACACTTGGCTCCGTAAAAAGGGGGGTATTTACAGGGAAAAAGTTTGTGACGCCACCTGTGGGTTGCGGTAATGGGAGTACCGCCATTGCTGTAAGGAGTACCGGGGCAGATGGATTTAAGCAGCCTGATGTTAGTCCCTCCACAGGTAGGGATGGCCCCGGGCTCGTAAGCACTGAGCAGCCATATATCTAGTTTGCGGCTCTGCAGGTGGAGGTAGGTGCAGGTTATTATATATCTAGTGTGCGGCTCTGCAGGTGGAGGTAGGTGCAGGGTATTATATATCTAGTGTGCGGCTCTGCAGGTGGAGGTAGGTGCAGGGTATTATATATCTAGTGTGCGGCTCTGCAGGAGGAGGTAGGTGCAGGGTATTATATATCTAGTGTGCGGCTCTGCAGGTGGAGGTAGGTGCAGGGTATTATATATCTAGTGTGCGGCTCTGCAGATGGAGGTAGGTGCAGGGTATTATATATCTAGTGTGCGGCTCTGCAGGTGGAGGTAGGTGCAGGGTATTATATATCTAGTGTGCGGCTCTGCAGGTGGAGGTAGGTGCAGGGTATTATATATCTAGTGTGCGGCTCTGCAGGTGGAGGTAGGTGCAGGTTATTATATATCTAGTGTGCGGCTCTGCAGGTGGAGGTAGGTGCAGGTTATTATATATCTAGTGTGCGGCTCTGCAGGTGGAGGTAGGTGCAGGGTATTATATATCTAGTGTGCGGCTCTGCAGGTGGAGGTAGGTGCAGGGTATTATATATCTAGTGTGCGGCTCTGCAGGTGGAGGTAGGTGCAGGGTCTCTGTTATTTTGGGGTCATCACTATTATTAACCCCTTCATGTCTTGGCTATTTTTAGCTTTAACCAGTTCAGGACCAGTTTCCCGCTATATATCACCGGCTCATTTCCATATTGTTTTGATACAGGTCAAATATATCTTTGTACCGTGTTAGCCAGTAGAGATAAGGGAGATGCTAGAACGTACGGGCTCCTGCCCAGTATGACGTAACTTGTCAGGGTGCAGGGGGGTGCGAAGCTACAGGATGGAAGGGTGCAGGGGGGGCGAAGCCACAGGAGAGGGGTTCAGGGGGGGCGAAGCCACAGGAGAGGGAGGGCAAAGCCACAGGATGGGAGGGTGCAGGGGGGGGCGAAGCCACAGGAGAGGGGTGCAGGGGGGGCGAAGCCACAGGATGGAAGGGTGCAGGGGGGGGATGAACCACAGAATGGGAGGGTGCAGGGGGGGGCGAAGCCACAGGAGAGGGGTGCAGGGGGGGGCGAAGCCACAGGAGAGGGGTGCAGGGGGGGGGCGAAGCCACAGGAGAGGGGTGCAGGGGGGGGCGAAGCCACAGGAGGTGGGTGCAGGGGGCGAAGCCACAGGTGGAGGGTGCAGGAGGGGGGCAAAACCACAGGAGGAGGGTGCAGGGGAGGCGAAGCCACAGGAGGGGGGGAGAAGCCCCTCTTGCATGATTACAGTAGACAGGGAGACATTGTCATGCCCCCAACCAAGCTGGTCACGCCCACTAACCTGATAGGAGCCCGTACATTCTAGACTCAGCCATAGAGATAAAAAAAAATGTTTTTAAAGAACTGAAGTCCTCATTGGTTGATGCCTTTTAATGGCTAACTGAAAAGATGGTGATAATAGCAGCTTTCAAGACTACTCAGGTCTCTTCATCAGGCTCAGTATAACACAAGATCTGAAGAGTCACATATTTATACACAACAGGACTTAGAATAGTACAGTAAATAAGACACGTTATGTGAAGCAGAACTATCAGTATGGCAAGGGGACAATCAGTTGTGGCAGTAATTATTGCAGCTGTTCATAAATAAGGAGGGGGAAAGTTTTATTGTTCTCTGATTGAGGTCTGGTCCAGAGTTGTGATGCCCCCAGATGCTCCGAGGATCACATTTCTTAATTGATGTAAAAAGACATAAATCCATGTGACACCTTTATTCCTGCTCTGAATGTGTCACCGGTCGTCATACGTTTGTATTACCGGAGTCTTCTTCAGAAGACTGGAACAGCAATGGGAAGCAAAATGGCACCACGATATGCAAATCTTTTCATGGCCAAGCTTGAGAGTGACTTTTTATCCTCTTGTCCTATCAGGCCTCTGGCCTACTACCGTTACATCGACGATATTTTAATCATCTGGACAGAGTCGGAGCAGCAGCTGAAGACCTTCCATAAACACTTTAGTCAGTTTCATCCCACGATCAACCTAACACTCAACTACTCCTGCATTGAAATAAACTTCTTGGACAACATTATTAAACTACGGAACAATGAAATAGAGACCTCCCTGTACCAGAAGCCAATTGACCGTCCAACATATCTGAAATGGGACAGTTTTCAACCAAAACACATAAACTCTATAGTGTACAGTCAGGCCATCAGGTACAATCGGATATGTTCCAACACTACAGATAGAGACAATCACCTTGAGGTCATCAGAAAGACCTTTTTGAATCAAGGGTACCACCCAAGAACAATTGAAAACCAGATTACAAGAGCCACCAGAATATCAAACAAATCCCTTTAAAATTATTCTTTATTTCATAAATATTAAAAATTCCCAAGTGATTCACCCATACACATAATTATCATGGGGAATTTTATAAATACAGTGCCTACAAGTAGTATTCAACCCCCTGCAGATTTAGCAGGTTTACACATTCGGAATTAACTTGGCATTGTGACATTTGGACTGTAGATCAGCCTGGAAGTGTGAAATGCACTGCAGCAAACAAGAATGTTATTTCTTTTTTTTTTTTTTAAATTGTGAAAAGTTTATTCAGAGGGTCATTTATTATTCAACCCCTCAAACCACCAGAATTCTGTTTGGTTCCCCTAAAGTATTAAGAAGTATTTCAGGCACAAACAACAATGAGCTTCACATGTTTGGATTAATTATCTCTTTTTCCAACCTTTTCTGACTAATTAAGACCCTCCCCAAACTTGTGAACAGCACTCATACATGGTCAACATGAGAAAGACAAAGGAGCATTCCAAGGCCATCAGAGACAAGTTCGTGGAGGGTCACAAGGCTGGCAAGGGGTACAAAACCCTTTCCAAGGAGTTGGGCCTACCTGTCTCCACTGTTGGGAGCATCATCCGGAAGTGGAAGGCTTATGGAACTACTGTTAGCCTTCCACGGCCTGGACAGCCTTTGAAAGTTTCCTCCCGTGCCGAGGCCAGGCTTGTCCGAAGAGTCAAGGTTAACCCAAGGACAAGAAGGAAGGAGCTCCGGGAAGATCTCATGGCAGTGGGGACATTAGTTTCAGTCAATCCCATAAGTAACGTACTCCACCGCAATGGTCTCCGTTCCAGACGAGCTCGTAAGGTACCTTTACTTTCAAAGCGTCATGTCAAGGCTCGTCTACAGTTTGCTCATGATCACTTGGAGGACTCTGAGACAGACTGGTTCAAGGTTCTCTGGTCTGATGAGACCAAGATCGAGATCTTTGGTGCCAACCACACACGTGACGTTTGGAGACTGGATGGCACTGCATATGACCCCAAGAATACCATCCCTACAGTCAAGCATGGTGGTGGCAGCATCATGCTGTAGGGCTGTTTCTCAGCCAAGGGGCCTGGCCATCTGGTCCGCATCCATGGGAAGATGGATAGCACGGCCTACCTGGAGATTTTCGCCAAGAACCTCCGCTCCTCCATCAAGGATCTTAAGATGGGTCGTCATTTCATCTTCCAACAAGACAACGACCCAAAGCACACAGCCAAGAAAACCAAGGCCTGTTCAAGAGGGAAAAAATCAAGGTGTTGCAGTGGCCTAGTCAGTATCCTGACCTTAACCCAATTGAAAACTTGTGGAAGGAGCTCAAGATTAAAGTCCACATGAGACACCCAAAGAACCTAGATAACTTGGAGAAGATCTGCATGGAGGAGTGGGCCAAGATAACTCCAGAGACCTGTGCCGGCCTGACCAGGTCTTATAAAAGACGATTATTAGCTGTAATTGCAAACAAGGGTTATTCCACAAAATATTAACCCTAGGGGTTGAATAATAATTGACCGCACTTTTAGGTTGAAAATTTATTAAAATTTAACTGAGCAACATAACTTGTTGGTTTGTAAGATTTATGCATCTGTTAATAAATCCTGCTCTTGTTTGAAGTTTGCAGGCTTTAACTTATTTGCATCTTATCAAACCTGCTAAATCTGCAGGGGGTTGAAGACTACTTGTAGGCACTGTATATATACAACCAAGATAGAATAGCCGTATTCTAGGAAGATATATAAATTCAATTGGTGGCAGAGGTCAGGATCTAGGATCTTACATTAAAGATACTCTTGCCCTATTGTACACTAACCCCTAACTACCAACAGAGGGTATGACGCCTTAGCTTAACTGGGCGCCCCCGTTCCTCGACGACTATCCCTTAATTCCCCTGATAATTTGCCCTACCATATAAGGACAGAATATTACTCTAAACTATGGTTGGACAGGTGGACCTTTAAATTTTATCTGAGAAAGCTATGTTCTGATTCAATATGCTAAAAGCTTTCCTCCTATGTTTAATCAGTAATGATCCATATAATCATAAATTCTTACACCTTATAAAAGCCCATGATGACCAAATGCATATAATCACCCGCATAGGATAGACACAAATCCTGGAACAATGCCAGTATATCAACCACATATATCCTGGAGCAATGCCAGTATATCAACCACATATATCCTGGAACAATGCCAGTATATCAACCACATATATCCTGGAGCAATGCCAGTATATCAACCACATATATCCTGGAACAATGCCAGTATATCAACCACATATATCCTGGAACAATGCCAGTATATCAACCACATATATCCTGGAACAATGCCAGTATATCAACCACATATATCCTGGAACAATGCCAGTATATCAACCACATATATCCTGGAGCAATGCCAGTATATCAACCACATATATCCTGGAGCAATGCCAGTATATCAACCACATATATCCTGGAGCAATGCCAGTATATCAACCACATATATCCTGGAGCAATGCCAGTATATCAACCACATATATCCTGGAGCAATGCCAGTATATCAACCACATATATCCTAGAGCAATGCCAGTATATCAACCACATATATCCTGGAGCAATGCCAGTATATCAACCACATATATCCTAGAGCAATGCCAGTATATCAACCACATATATCCTGGAGCAATGCCAGTATATCAACCACATATATCCTGGAGCAATGCCAGTATATCAACCACATATATCCTAGAGCAATGCCAGTATATCAACCACATATATCCTGGAGCAATGCCAGTATATCAACCACATATATCCTGGAACAATGCCAGTATATCAACCACATATATCCTGGAAAAATGCCAGTATATCAACCACATATATCCTGGAGCAATGCCAGTATATCAACCACATATATCCTGGAAAAATGCCAGTATATCAACCACATATATCCTGGAGCAATGCCAGTATATCAACCACATATATCCTGGAGCAATGCCAGTATATCAACCACATATATCCTGGAGCAATGCCAGTATATCAACCACATATATCCTGGAGCAATGCCAGTATATCAACCACATATATCCTGGAACAATGCCAGTATATGAACCACATATATCCTGGAGCAATGCCAGTATATCAACCACATATATCCTGGAGCAATGCCAGTATATCAACCACATATATCCTGGAGCAATGCCAGTATATCAACCACATATATCCTGGAACAATGCCAGTATATGAACCACATATATCCTGGAGCAATGCCAGTATATCAACCACATATATCCTGGAGCAATGCCAGTATATCAACCACATATATCCTAGAGCAATGCCAGTATATCAACCACATATATCCTGGAGCAATGCCAGTATATCAACCACATATATCCTGGAACAATGCCAGTATATCAACCACATATATCCTGGAGCAATGCCAGTATATCAACCACATATATCCTGGAGCAATGCCAGTATATCAACCACATATAAATAACCTGATCATTATTTACACAAGATTATTCACTTCCCTTTGTGTAGTGCATCCGCACTGCCTCAACGCGTTTCTCCGCCCTTTAGTCCGGTTCATCAGGAGGCCAGGGAGAAAGGGAGTTGCAGTCATTCAGTGGTGATAAAGAGACCCTCTCTGGTAGTGGCTGCCACCCATAAGGCGCCAGTTTAAATAGAAATATGTCACCAGCAACAGAATACCAGGTAGACATGTCTGGGATTTCCACCAAGGTAATATAAGATCTATGCGTTTTCGAGTTTTGGAAATGATTAGACCAAGCCCCAGAGGGGGTGACTGGGATAATAGAATTTTGAGGAAAGAATGCCAATGGATCTTCCGTTTAAAGACCCAATCTCCGAATGGTCTGAATGAAAAATTGAACTATACACTGTTTATTTGAGGGGTCCCCCTGTTGGGGTCTATCAGAGTGTTGGACATCTAGTCTCTAGTGAGAATAGCCAAATATTATACCCCGTAAATGGGGGTGGGACGACTCTGCATATAGCATGGAGTGGAATTATTTAGTGAATTTTCAGGTGATCTGTTTGGGTAGGTTTATGTCATCAGTAATTTGAATGGATATTATACATGAAATTATTCACAGGATGCCATATAGCCATATTGATTATTATTTAGAACTGATATTAAGGAATGTAATTCTGTGTGAAACTAATAGCCGCGTCCCTGGGGATAAGATTAAATAAATAAATATAAAAAATCTAAAAATGAAAATGAAAAATATAAAAAATAAATAGCGCTGTGTGATGTATGGGGACTAACTCATACCGGATTTAATTATTCAAAAATCTGGGGGGTTGGAGAATTATGATACTATATCTGTTTTAATATATACACAAATATATCATTGGGTATTATGGAACATCTAAGTATATTATTAAACAGAGATTCATGAGGAGATTTTACCCCATATCTGGTTGTTGTAGAATGTAGCGCTATGTATTGATATAATGAGAAGTGGTTTCCGTTGGCATGGTGACCAGGGAGAGTGTATGGACACTGAACGCTTTAAAGATGTAGCGTTTCTTGGAATCCATTGCGCATGCGCGGTGAGGCGGCATGACGTTATAATATAATATTTTGGTGGTTGCTATGGCGCCGCATCCGGATATGCGCAGTACCCGTTTGGACAGCGCGATTGCAGAAGCCTGAGGGGATGTGGCAACCGGATGGTTGATATGGTAACCGGGATATCGCTTCCGGACACGCGCAGTTGGATACTGCGTGCTCTAGTGACACAGAATGGTCATGACATGCGCAGTATACTCTAGCAGACAGAAGTCTGCCTTGGGTTTGTCGACCTGGTATTCTGTTGCTGGTGACATATTTCTATTTAAACTGGCGCCTTATGGGTGGCAGCCACTACCAGAGAGGGTCTCTTTATCACCACTGAATGACTGCAACTCCCTTTCTCCCTGGCCTCCTGATGAACCGGACTAAAGGGCGGAGAAACCCGTTGAAGCAGTGCGGATGCACTACACAAAGGGAAGTGAATAATCATGTGTAAATAATGATATCAGGTTATTTATATGTGGTTGATATACTGGCATTGCTCTAGGATATATGTGGTTGATATACTGGCATTGCTCCAGGATATATGTGGTTGATATACTGGCATTGCTCCAGGATATATGTGGTTGATATACTGGCATTGTTCCAGGATATATGTGGTTGATATACTGGCATTGCTCCAGGATATATGTGGTTGATATACTGGCATTGCTCCAGGATATATGTGGTTGATATACTGGCATTGCTCCAGGATATATGTGGTTGATATACTGGCATTGCTCCAGGATATATGTGGTTGATATACTGGCATTGTTCCAGGATTTGTGTCTATCCTATGCGGGTGATTATATGCATTTGGTCATCATGGGCCTTTATAAGGTGTAAGAATTTATGATTATTTGGAACATTACTGATTAAACATAGGAGGAAAGCTTTTGGCATATTGAATCAGAACATAGCTTTCTCAGATAAAATTTAAAGGTCCACCTGTCCAACCATAAATAATTTGATGTACCGCATAGTTTAGAGTAATATTCTGTCCTTATATGGTAGGGCAAATTATCAGGGGAATTAAGGGATAGCCGTCGAGGAACGGGGGCGCCCAGTTAAGCTAAGGCGTCATACCCTCCGTTGGTAGTTAGGGGTTAGTGTACAATAGGGCAAGAGTATCTTTAATGTAAGATCCTAGATCCTGACCTCTGCCACCAATTGAATTTATATATCTTCCTAGAATACGGCTATTCTATCTTGGTTGTATATATATTTATAAAATTCCCCATGGTAATTATGTGTATGGGTGAATCACTTGGGAATTTTTAATATTTATGAAATAAAGAATAATTTTAAAGGGATTTGTTTGGTTTACACTTTGAATAATTTTGACTATCCTGGAACAATTTGAACAGTTAGCCACCAGAAAATCAAGAAACCATCTCCTACTTTATAAAACTAAAGAAGAAAACAACCGGATCCCTCTCGTGATCACCTACAATCCAAATCTGGAGGTGTTAAGAGGAGCTGCACAGAAAGTACAACCATTACTGCAAAGAGATGCCCAATTAAAAACTATTTTTCCAGACCCCCCACTTCTGTGTTTTAGGCAGCCCCCAAATCTAAGGAACATCATTGTCAGAAGCTCCCTGTCCTCTCCAACAACAGGAACATTTCCCTGCAACCAGAAAAAATGTAAGACCTGTCCATTTATACTGACAACGGACAAGATAAAAATTCCCAGATCACATCAGGACTACACGATCCCAGAGACCTTCAGCTGCACCACAACTAATGGGGTGTACTTAATTATATGTACCAAATGTCCAACTGGGGTCTGTATGTAGGGGAGACAGGACAACAGCTCAGGACAAGGATGAATTCTTATCGCTACACAATTAGAGAAAAAAAGGATACATCTACCTGTGGCCAAACATTTCTGTAACCCAGATCACAGCATCATGGACATGAAATTACTGGTATTGAAAGGAAACTTCAAAACTGACAGACACAGAAGAGTCTGGGAATACAAACGTATGATGATCGGTGACACATTCAGAGCAGGAATGAAGGGGTCACATGGATTTATGTCTTTTTACATCAATTAAGAAATGTGCTCCTCAGAGCATCTGGGGGCATCACAACTCTGGACCAGACCCCAATCAGAGGACAATAAAACTTTCACACTCCTTATCTATGAACTGCTCCAATATTTACTGCAACAACTGATTGTCCTCTTGCCATACTGATCGTTCTGCTTCACATGACTTGTCTTATTTACTGCACTATTCTATGTCCTGTTGTGTATAAATATGTGACTCTTGAGATTTTGTGTTATACTGAGCCTGATGAAGAGACCTGAGTAGTCTCAAAAGCTGCTATTACCATCTTTTCAGTTAGCCATTAAAAGGCATCAACCACCCAGGACTCTCAGTTCTTTTAAACAATTTTTTTTATCATATTGATTGGTACATTCAGGTTAATGCTTTGTCAAAATCTTTTTTTTGTTCGGATTTTCCAGAAAATTTTGTGTCTTTTTTCGTGATTTTCTCGGCTTTATTTTCATGTTCCTGTCTTTATTTGTTTGTTTGCTTTTATGGCGATGCTGAAGTCGGTTTCTCATTCGGGTTTTTTCTGTTCTTCTGTTTTTTTTTTTTTAACAGGTTTAACAACAAAAATAAAAAATGAATAAACCCCTGCAATGTGGAGCCTGAATGTGAATACACTGAAAAGGACCAACAAAAATGATAAAACTGGCACAAAAATGGGCATCAAACTGGCACCGAAGGGCGTTGTGGAAAGGGTTAAATGACCTTGGATCACTGATCTGTATAGGTAATTTGATAATAGACTGAAATCAGAGAACAATGGCGGCTTTCCCTTTATGATTACTAATTAGTGACACAAACCCATTTACATCAGCCGGAAGAGAACTTAACAGAACACCAGTTACTTATTCACATCTGGGTGAATTGGCTATTTACTCACTTTGGTGCCAGTTCTGACGCCCAGAACCCATTTGGGCCGGGTTGGAGTGACCTGAGTTAGATGCGAGACATCACTATATAATGGTGGTGTGAGATCAGTGCTCCAAAGTCATTTAACCCTTTCAACTACGCTTTTCAGTGCCCACTTTCATGCCCAATTTATCCCAGTTTTATCATTTTTGTAGCTGCTGTTAAGTGTATTCACATCCGGGCTCCTCGCTGTATTGTACTTTATTATTGGGATTTTTTTTTTTACGTTTGTTGTTAAAGCTGTAAAAAGAAAAACAGAGAAAAAACCCAAATAAGAAATCAACTTCAGCCACGAATAAGAAACTGGACCAATAAGAAACCAACTTCAGCATCAAGTTTTTATTGCTGATGTCGAGCGAAACTGGTGGGAAATAAGGGAAATGTCTGTTATTACCACATATATACCCTGCCCCCCGCAGTGACTGACAGCCGCTCAGCATTAGAACCTGCTGTCAGTCAGTGCTGATAGCATGGTTTACTGAGTGGAGATTAAAACTGCATCAGTGCCACCCCTATGACTGAAAGCTGGATGCTGTCATAATATCTGTTGTTAGAGTTAAAGAAATTTGGGGATCTAAGTAACTTTAAGGTCAAATATGGAAAATCCGAAGCCTTGAATGTTTCTCTGAGCCCCACAGAGGTATCGATGGCCAAAACTAGCTTCCCTTTTAAGTGGCAGTCCAGGGCAATCCAATTTGTTAGGTATCTCCATCTCTGCTAATCTAGACTCCCTCTACTCCATGAACTATCAGGCGCTTTTCTCATATACTGTAAGGGAGCTTCTAGCATATCATAAAAAAAGCATCTCTTAGCTCGGGCGTATTAACACATTCAAAATGGATATACTCCCTCGGTTCTTATATTTGTTCCAAGCATTCCAAATACTCCCTCTCACCAGTTTTTTCCACACTTTAAAGTCCGCCCTGCATACATTTATTATATGGGGACACTCTAGAGCCAGGATTAAGTATCAGATACTCACACGCCCTACCTCTAAAGGTGGCATGGGTCTCCCAGACTTCCGTAGACATCATCTCTACTGCACGTGTTTGACTGTCATTTCCATGCAGACACTAAAAAGTGGGCTGCCCTGGAACAGGGACGTACAATCAATGCCCCTAAAATATATACCGAGGCTGGGGACATGGGACAGGGTGCACACAGGAATGGCAGATATCTTGACTAAAACCACATTGAAAGTTTGGGATGAAAGAGTCCCTGGTTGGACCCTCTCTTCTGTTATCCCCAAATTTCTCCAACCCGGAATTTCCGCCAGGCATCTCGCGAAACACATTCTTACGTTGGAATGTGGAGGATGACTGTCATATCTACGACATATTACAGGGAACTAATATTATGCCGTATACTGATATGCAGAACTTAGAACCCCCTCAGTCATAGTCGTGGCTCGAATATAGACAGCTGTACTCCTTTGTTTGTGCTCAGTTGAAGGGGGTTTGCCCTCACCTAATAGTACACTTTCCTTTTTGAGAAACTATTCTTACAGGACACCATACCTCTCCATTTGATATCACTTATCTATAAATTATTGGGTCAAGGTACACCTTCTGCGCACATGGATCTGAGTTTGATTACTATCTGGGAAGCAGAGCTGCGGACATGTTTTACAGATGAGAAAAAACAGAAAGTGTATTTATTTACACAGAAGATGTCCGCAGCTGGATACACCAAAGAAAAAAACTATAAGATTCTAACCAGGTGGTGCCAATATCCGGTAAGGCTTCACAGGATTTTCCCTTTGGGGTCCAAAATGTGTTGGCGTTGTGGAACAGACCGTGGAACCATGACACATGTATGGTGGGATTGTTCTAAACTTCAGCCGTTTTGGGAGGCAGTTATACAGCCGTACTTTATAATTACCGGAGAGGTTAGTGATCCCTTCTCTTCAGATATCTCTAGTATCGATACTTCCTGGCTCTATTAGATCTCAGAATGTGATTTGCTGCGGTTTTGCCTAACGGCCGCACAGTGGGTGATACCTAGGCATTGGCGATCATCAGGGGTTCCATCCCTGAGGAAATGGCAACAGGAACTAGCTTTTATTTATCACATGGAGGATCTGTCAGCTGAGGTAGAGGGGGACAATGAGGGATTTTTGAAGATGTGGCAGCCTTGGATCCTCTTCAAGGACACTAGCGATTACCGGCATCTCTTTGGCCCGTGAGTTGGATCCAGTTACGCTCAAGATCGATCCTATATCTCACACTATCCGACATTCCCCTCCTTTGTTTTCCTTTCTTACCTCCCCTTTTTCCCCTTTTCTTTCTCTTTCTATCCTATCTGTTCATTTCCTCGCTCTCTTTCTCTCTTTCTCTCTCTATATCTTTCTATATCTCTCTCTATCTCTTCTCAATATCTCTTTCCATTTTCAATGATATAGACTCGATTCACCTCTACACTTTGAGGTTTCGCGAGTCATAAAAATTTGTATTGTTTACATGTAGAACTGCTCACACTTTGTGAACAGCTAGAATTTACAGTGCACTCGGTGGCAATTATTAGAACGTCAGATGGCTGTAGAGTTGTTTGTTCTGATTCATGTATGTTGCTTTGCTGTTTTGTTGTTTAATAAAGACAGATTATACATAATATATCTTAATGACCACATGGAAATATTTCTTAGCTATTTTTTAACTTCATTGTTTTGTAACAAATCTATTTTGTTATTTTGTATATATGTTTGTTTTTTAAATGGTCGGGGCCAATAACATTGATAGTGGTATATTCCTATATTTCACACTTTCTTGCGGGGGGGTGTCACAGTTTTTCATTTTACATAGAAATCTACTGGAAATTAAGTAAATTCAAAGTCCGATGAAATGGTGAATAAATAGTTGGTGCACACTACATCCGATCTCGCTGTTGTTACCCCCAGTGTGAGCCGATCAAACACTGCAAGCGGCTCACACTGGGCTGAGCACCGAGCGTACCCGAGCACATCGATACTCCCAAGATTAGTTTGCATACATAAAGCATCCGATCTCCGCACCTTATCGGAAAAGTCTGAGTTCAGGTTCACTCATCTCTAGTGGTGAATAAAAATCACTTTTGTAAAATAAAATCAGCTTGTGTTGCCATTTTCCGACACCGGTAACATTATTATTTTTGCGTCGATGGAGTGAGGACTTGTTTTTTTCTTGATGAGCCGACATTTTCATTGATACCATTCTAGGTGCAATATGGATAATTGATCACTTTTCATTGTATTTATATTGCTATAAAATAATGTGCTACTTGTATCGGTCGGTTTTATTACTTACATTGCACATTTCATCTTGATATTTTATCCTACCTAAGTGATATCTCACCTCGCTTATTATCTGCAGTATTTTATATATCGGTTCATCTCCTTCACATTCAGGTCCTTATAATATCGGATTCTCTCAGTGGAGATCTTCTATATAAGAGAATTCTCCTGATTGCCCCGTGAAGGATGGATATGGACAGGGACAAGATGGCGGAGAGGATATTACACCTCACCCTAGAGATCCTCTTCCGGCTTACTGGAGAGGTGAGAGATTCTGATGACGTCACATTACATCACTCTTATCTATGGGAATAACAGATGGACAGAACTGGAGAGGTGAGGACTCTGGAAATGTCTGGAGTGAGATTTATTACTGTGTCTCTCCATAACCAGGATTACACAGTAGTGAAGAAGACCTCTGGTGAGCGCTGTCAGGCCCCTGTGTCTGAGGGTTGGGGAAGACCCCTGAGCCCAATCACGGTGCCTCCACGTCACCTCCCGATACATGAGGACATCAATGACCAGAAGATCCTAGAACTCACCTACAAGATGATTGAGCTGCTGACTGGAGAGGTGACACTGCTGGGAATGCTGGGACATTATACAGTAACGCTATAAAGGGATCGGGGGGTGACGGTATCATTGTATGTGTCAGGTTCCTATAAGGTGTCAGGATGTCACCGTCTATTTCTCCATGGAGGAGTGGGAGTATTTAGAAGGACACAAAGATCTGTACAAGGACGTCATGATGGAGGTTCCCAAGACCCTCACATCATCAGGTAATAGACAGGACTAAATACACACGTCCTATAATTATCTGTATGTAAGGAATGAATTCAGTCCCTGTATGTGTCTCCTCCAGTTCTATCCAGTAACCGGACAACACCAGAGAGATGTCCCTGTCCTCTTCTCCCACAGGACTGTAAACAAGAAGATCCCGATGTTCCTCAGGATGTGTTTCCTCCAGTTCTATCCAGTAAGAGGACAACACCAGAGAGATGTCTCCATCATCTTCTCCCACAGGACTGTAAACAAGAAGATCCCGATGTTCTTCAGGATCATCAGGTAGATGTAGAGAAGGTGCCATGAAATCTCCCTATGATGTGTAGATGGCTGTGAAGGTCTTATGTTCAGTCTTGTTTTATCCACCAGTGTTATGTTTTATACTTGTGTAATGAGAGTGGTGGAGATGGCAGTGTAGCACCCCGGGGTCGTGGGGTTTTCACCCAACACATCGCCGGGCCAGGGGTGCGGATTCTCTACATCGTCATGGGCCAGCCTTGCCCAGTTTCGTGATCCTGAGACGTACAGGAAGGGAGGGAAGGCAGTGGACGGGTTGGTAGGATGGAGGGAGAGGGCGGTGAGGAAACTCTTTTTAGATTGTGACGCCACCTGTGGTACGCGGCCCCAGGGATGGGCCTCCGCTGCACTTCCGGGTGCTGCTCTCCGGGGCTGATGGTGAAGGTCAGAGTTGGGATGCTGTCACTCCTCACAGGCGGAGCGGGGTTACCTCGGGGAGGATGACTGAAGACGGACGGGGTGGTGGTGGTCCCCATTGGTTCCGCAGCGTTGGGCGACAGTGCCGGTAAAGATGAGGGAGAGACAGGGGCTGCGGTTCCAGGTCTTTTTACTCACTGGTAGTTCAGGCGCTGCCCCAGAGTACCGTTCTCCACAACGATGGACTCCAGCCGATACCGATTCCGTGGAAGTTCAGATCTGGTGTGTGTCAGTCTATGGTTCAAGACCTCAGCCCCAGATCCTTTATGCTATTTGGCTGCACACTTGGTGGGACAGGTTCGGTGACTTTTCTAGCCGTTCCCGCGACCCTTGCAGAGTTGGTAGACAACGTGAAGTATGCCTGCGCTAGGGTTCTGTACCCTGACATTACTGGTTCTGTGGAAGCAGCCACCTGCTTCTCCCCAGCGACCGTGTTCAAACACCTTGGCCCACAGAGCTGCTTCTCGGCATGTCTGCTTTGCTCTGTGTCTAGAGCTGTTCTCTCCTTTTGTAGTTGTGTTGTGTGTTCCAAGCTGTTGCCCCCAGCCACTGCATCGGATGGTTCACTACTCTCACTAGGTCAACCTGCTCTTCCCACTGTGTGCGCCTGACTCCCCCTGTGGTTGCTTCTCCCTGACCCTGAGTCCCCGGTTCCAGTAGATCAGGGAGCCCCTGGTGCGGTGGCGTCCTGTAAACCCACCGCTGTAGTGACCCCCTACTGTGACCCGACCCTGGCACGGTCCCCATTGAGTAGGGCAACCCACTGTAACTGTGTGTATGTGTGTTGGTGGAACTGGTACCGACCCTCCTTGAACCCGGGATAAGTACTACACCCTAATTGAGGTGCAGTACCCTGTGGCACCTGAAGCCTCAGGGGCAACCACAGCAGGATTAGAGCTGATCATAGATGTGACTTCTCCATCTGTCTGTGACTTTTGGATCACATTTATCCCGTTCTCTACACTGAACACTTACATCAGGGTTTCGACACCAGGTTATCAGACAGAGAGAGGTCACCCCTAACCCATGGGTCAGAAGGTCACAGCGCAAGCCAGCACTAGTTGGATCTGCTTTGCCTTCCACTTAGCTGTGGATACTATCCTCGTGCTGGCGCTGCTAGGGTTAAGCAGATCCTTGTGTCTTTCTTGGCTTACCATCCTGAGATGTCTCAGCTGTTCTGATTTTTGTACTCCCCTCTGGTATAAGTTCTCACCACTTCACCTCAGTATTTGCCAGTGATAACTTGCTTTTCCATGGTCCTAGCATGGAGGTGTGAGCCATGGAAAGAGCAATGGTTTTGAATTTGATCCTGGAGATTGCTGCCTGGAAGTTTTCTTTGGTGTCTTCCTATTAATCATCTCCCTTTTTATTAATTTCTCTTTCCACCCCCCTTTTTTACCACTTGTTGTTTGGGAATGCAGTTTCTTTTTCCTTTGCCTGTCGTTTTCTTTTTGTGTCATTATTATAAAGCAGGACTAGTGTTCCTCCTGCCCTGCTCACTAGACACGGTTGTGATTAGGGTAAGACAGGGATAGACACGTGATTGCAGCACAAGAGGAAAAAACCTGTCTTGGGACATCGGGGAGCTCAGGGTTGCTCAGAGTAAGTGACAGGGTTTATCCTTCCTGTTCTTCCCTAGAGGCAGTGACTTCCACCCCATCTTTTTCATGATACACCGCTCAGCCTCTTTGTGGAACACAACAACCAGGGACTGCCCTGTATTGGTAACTGGTGCCTACTGTCAGCAAAGTCCAACCTCAGAGGCTCTGGTGATGACTGAGTCGGCACTTAATCATGCCCCCCTGGATAAGCCTGGTTCAGGGCGCAGTGAAGCCCTCACACAACGTATTAGCATGACATGTTTACATGTAATTATTCAAATGAAATGATTCAGATGAAACCCCCAAATGATCCATTCACTGTAATGAGGAAGCAGAGTTAGTCTGGACTTCTCATGGCAGCGCGGCAATCATCCCTATCTAGTGAATGGTTATCTCCAGTAATTGTATTATTACACCGGATTCTTTATGATGTTATGTCGCGGGCGGAGGAGGGGACGCTGCGCTCTCCCACTGCTCGGGTCCAGCTGCTGCTGCTCGGTGATGGCTCGAGCGGTGGGCCGGATCCCGGGGACTCGAGCGGCGTTCCTCGCCCGTGAGTGAAAAGGGGGAATTGATTGTGGGGATTTGATATTGTCCGTGACGCCACCCACGGTTGTGGTGAGATTGGTAACACCACCGCTGCTCTGGACGGGGATCCCGGGAGCGATGACAGGGAGCAGCCTGGATGTTAGTTCTCCCCTCCGTGGGTAGGGGGTTGGTTGTCCCGGGGCCCGGTGAGGGGGTAGGGATGGATGGCAGGCTGGTTACAGGGCCTGGTGAGGTGCAGGGTCGTGGGGGCAGCGCTGTGCCGCACAGCACGGTGGTACTCACTCAGCCAATGATGAACACAGAGTCTCCGGTAAAACAAACGGCTGGATGGACGGGTCCCACAGACGGCTGTGGTGTTTCTCCTCCCGGCAGGTTGATGGTGACTGCCTTTCCCTGCACCTGTGTAGTGTGTACGGTTCCAATGGGTTCCCACCGGTAACCCGCTCCCCAGCTTGGATATGTGCTGAAGGAGCCCCTTTTGCCCGCAGGCTCTGGCCCTGAGAACTGTAGCCTTGGCGGTGACTGTGTCTCCCTCTCTCAGTTGGACTGTTGCCTTCTGTCGGGACTTGGCTGCTGGGAAACCCAGGAGGTTCCCTTCGCTAACGGATTTGACAAATTGCACGGCGACTCCTAGCCTTGTCGGGGTCCGTAAGCCCCTGCCGGATGGTGCTGGCTTCTCTTTGTGTACCGGTCCGGTACCGCCGGGCCACCGCCCGTCCACGGTCCTTACGGCTAGCTCCAATAGGCCTCTCCTGCAGACGGTCACCACCGTCTGCCAACCTTGCTGTTCCGTCCGGGCCACACACCCGGACCACTTTCTGTCTGCTCCTTTACCACTTCACTCTCCTCACTCAACTCCCAACTATCTGCTCTCCTTTTCCCACCTCCAGGACTGTGAACTCCTCGGTGGGCGGGACCAACCGCCTGGCCCACCCCCTGGTGTGAACATCAGCCCCTGGAGGGAGGCAACAAGGGTTTTTGTTTGACTTTGGTGTGCCTGACCGGGAGTGTGGGGTGTGTTGGTGTAGTGCTTGTGACGTCCTGGCTTGTCCAGGGCGCCACAGTTACATCGTCATCTCCTCCCCATTCAGGTCCCTAGAATATCGGATCCTCTCAGTGGAGATCTTCTATATAAGAGAATTCTCCTGATTGACCCATCAAGGATGGATATGGACAGGGACAAGATGGCGGAGAGGATATTACACCTCACCCTAGAGATCCTCTTCCGGCTTACTGGAGAGGTGAGAGATTCTGATGACGTCACATTACATCATTCTTATCTATGGGAATAACAGATGGACAGAACTGGAGAGGTGAGGACTCTGGAAATGTCTGTAGTGAGATTTCATATTGTGTCTCTCCATAACCAGGAATACACCGTAGAGAAGAAGACCTCTAGTGAGCGCTGTCAGGCCCCTGTGTCTGAGGGATGGGGAAGTCCCCTGAGCCCAATCACGGGGCCTCCACCTCACCCCCCGATACATGAGGACATCAATGACCAGAAGATCCTAGAACTCACCTCCAAGATGATTGAGCTGCTGACTGGAGAGGTGACACTGCTGGGAATGCTGGGACATTATACAGTAACGCTATGAAGGGATCGGGGGTGACGGTATCATTGTATGTGTCAGGTTCCTATAAGGTGTCAGGACGTCACCGTCTATTTCTCCATGGAGGAGTGGGAGTATTTAGAAGGACACAAAGATCTGTACAAGGACGTCATGATTGAGGTTCCCCAGCCCCTCACATCCCCAGGTAATAGACAGGACTAGATACACACGGCCTATAATTATCTGTATGTAAGGAATTAATTCAGTCCCTGTATGTGTCTCCTCCAGGTCTATCCAGTAAGAGGACAACACCAGAGAGATGTCCCCGTCCTCTTCTCCCACAGGACTGTAAACAAGAAGATCCTGATGTTCCTCAGGATGTGTTTCCTCCAGCTCTATCTAGTAAGAGATATCTACTCATGTACTTTCTGTACTAATAGACTTTTAGACTTTCTGCTCTGGGTTTTTCAGCTGTATTTTCTTTGCTTCTGCTTCTTCTGCTGTTTGTTTCTAGTACCTTCTCTATGTCATTATGACGGCAAATGCAGAGGGTTAATGAATACCGTTTCTCCGAAAATACGACCTACACTGAAATTAAGCCATAGCATGATTTTATGGGATTTTTTGAGAATGCTTGAAATATAAGCCCTATTCCAAAAATAAGCCCTAGTTACAGTCAGGACCAGTGTTAGAAGGAATCAAACTGCACGATTTCTCAGGAACCCCACTCTCTTATGGACCCCATGAATTGTATTCTAAGGTTGATGGTTTGAGGACCTTTGATGATTTCAAAGTCATGTGACATGATGTAACCAAAGGTCTCTTAGGCTGGTTTCACACTACGTCTTTTTAACATCCGCTGAAAACGTTTTTTTAGCGGAAGTACGGATCCTGCTTTTACAGCAAATAACGTATGCAAACGCATATGTTATTTTGCAGGATCCTGCACTGGATGTTTAGGGGCGGGCATTGGAGTCATGTGATCGGGAGTGAGGGGAGCTAGACTGGGAGGAGGCTTCTGACAGCTGCAGACGCTGGTAACCAAGGTAAACATCGGCCTTGGATACCCGATATTTATCTTGGTTACGAGTGTCTGCAGCTGCTAGGAGCCGGGCTGCCTGCACGCGTAACCAACGTAAACATCGGGTAACTAAGAGAAGTGGTTACGCGATATTTACCTTGGTTACGAGTGTCTGCAGCTCTCAGGCAGGGGAGAGAGAGACAGGAGAGGAAGGGGGAAAGACATAGATAGAGAGAGAGAGAGGGTGAGGGAGGGAGTAGAGAGATAGACAGATCACGCGAGACTGGTTCTGGGCATGCTCAGTACTTTCTGGGCATGCTCAGTACAAAAGCAGGATCCTGTTACAACGCAACTGAACGCATTCTGCTAGGCAGGATCCAGCACTCATTGAAATGCATTGCAGCTCGCGGCGCAATGTGAAGGATCCTGTGAGATGCGTTATTTTGACAAAGCAAAAAAACGCTACATGTTGCGTTTTTGAAACATGTCAAAATAACGCAAAAGGACGGATCCTGCGTCTAACGGACGCAAACGCATGCAAACGCAGGTGGACGCGAGTCCATTGAAAATGCATTGCAGTGAAAACGGATTTGCACAGGATCCGTACTTCCGTTAAAAAAACGTTTTTAACGGATGTTAAAAAGACGTAGTGTGAAACCAGCCTTAATTGCAGAAGTCTAAAAGAACTCAACAGGATACAGACTGGCATTAGGGGAAAGGGAGAGCAAACTGTGAAATTTCACAGGCCCCCATTCTCCTAGCAGTCATAGTGTTTATACGCCAATTATAGGACTGCTTAAGGACCTTTTTGACATCATATCATGTGACCAAAGGCTGGTGTCTGTGTCTGTTCACACCAATTTTAACCAGCTTTGCAAAAATGGGCAGAGCTTGGCCAGAAGCAGGGTGTGATGCCACCGCTTCTCTAATTCATAACAAACTGTGGCGTTCCCTATGCCAGAAATCTCACTTCAGTTCCTGATGTCATTTGTCAGTGTCCATTGCCGGTCTTGATGAACTGGAGCCCTAATGTTTATCTGGACAGACCGCAAGACCCTGCTACTTGCTTTGGTTACAAAACCTAAGGATGGGCCATCAACGTTACAGTCCCGGACAATCCCGTTAAATATCCGGCATCTGTCTAACTATTTTAAGTTCGTCTTTGAAAAAAAATTCTTTGAAATTGTCCATGTTGTGGATCAAAGATACAAGGAGATTTTTGCAGGTTTTGCCAACTGTAATGGCGGCGCCAGGATCTGTGAAAATTATAGATTCTGGTACTCTGCATGTTAACTGCTCTGATGTCTGTGAGCAGTGCAGGGAGACGCAGGCGTCGAACCACAGGCTTGGGCAGGCTAGCAAGAGTAAGGGGCACTTTGCACACTACAACATCGCAGGTGCGATGTCGGTGGGGTCAAATTGAAAGTGACGCACATCCGGCGTCGCAGGCGATATCGTAGTGTGTAAAGCATTTTTGATACGATTAACGAGCGCAAAAGCGTCGTAATCGTATCATCGGTGTAACCTCGGTCATTTCCATGAATTGGGAATGACCGATGTTACGATGTTGTTCCTCGTTCCTGCGGCAGCACACATCACTGTGTGTGAAGCCGCAGGAGCGAGGAACATCTCCTACCTGCGTCCTGCGGCTCACGCCGGCTATGCGGAAGGACGGAGGTGGGCGGGATGTTTACGTACCGCTCATCTCCGCCCCTCCACTTCTATTGGCCGCCTGCCGTGTGACGTCGCTATGACGCCGCACGACCCGCCCCCTTAATAAGGAGGCGGGTCGCCGGCCAGAGCGATGTCGCAGGGCAGGTGAGTGCATGTGAAGCTGGTGTAGTGATAATGTTCGCTACGCCAGCTATCACCATGATATCGCAGCTGCGACGGGGGCGGGGACTATCGCGCTCGGCATCGCAGCATCGGCTTGCGATGTCGTAGTGTGCAAAGTGCCCCTTATTCTCTGCTGGGTTGCTTGTTAATGTCTTTGATCACATGCTGTAGAGGAGAAAGTATCTATCAATCCCCTTCTGTATATGCTCGCTGGACTATTCCATTAATGCCATCTATAGGTTACCTATACTGGTCTGGTGAGGTGTTGAGATCCAGACTTACGGGTGGTTGTTGTGTATTATTGCCGTGAGCTGTTGTGGTGTTAACCCTTGTCTTTTTGTTGCTGCCTTTCTGCATTTCCATCATATTCCTGCCCCTTCCTTCCCCGGGGGATAACAGATTAGATCTGGTCAGGAGAATAGTAAGGCACAGGACTCAGGCATCTCCATCTTCAGGGGTAATCAAGAGGTTAGGAACAGTTTAGGGTCCCCTAGCTTGAGGGACAGTATAAGGGCCCCCTGTCTCTCATTATCCTGCAGTCATATTGTGACAATCAATCAGATTATTTCCTGTAGCACATTCCAGAGAACTGGTGCTAGTAATGGGAGATTCAAATTAATGAAGATGTAACTCTTAGGGGTACTTTGCACACTACGACATCGCAGGTGCGATGTCGGTGGGGTCAAATTGAAAGTGACGCACATCCGGCATCGCAGGCGACATCGTAGTGGGTAAAGCCTAGATGATACGATTAACGAGCGCAAAAGCATCGTAATCGTATCATCAGTGTAGCGTCGGCGTAATCCATAATTACACTGACGCGACAGTCCGATGTTGTTCCTCGTTCCTGCGGCAGCACACTTCGCTGTGTATGAAGCCGCAGGAGCGAGGAACATCTCCTACCGGCGTCACCGCGGCTCCCGTAGGATATGCGGAAGGAAGGAGGTGGGCGGGATGTTTACATCCCGCTCATCTCTGCCCCTCCGCTCCTATTGGCCGCCTGCCGTGTGACGTCGCAGTGACGCCGTACAACCCGCCCCCTTAATAAGGAGGGGGGTGCCAGCCAGAGCGACGTCCCAGGACAGGTGTGTCCATGTGAAGCTGCCGTAGCGATAATGTTCGCTACTGCAGCTATCACAAGGATATCACAGCTTAGACGGGGGCGGGGACTATCGCGCTCGGCATCGCAGCATCGGCTTTCGATGTCGCAGCGTGCAAAGTACCCCTTAGATAGGGATGGGAGATCCCGATTTGTAAAGATCGGAGATCATACCGATCACATAGTAATCGAGTCCACGATGCCGATCACGAGCTTTCCTGAAAAGCTTGTGTTACAGATCAGTCCAAATCGGGACCAGGGGCTGTAAAAAGAAAGCACATTAATAAAATAAAAAACTTTATGATCATACTTACTGGTCACATGACTATGACGTTTTCAAAGGTCCTCTTAACTTCCGGGGGTATTCACTGCACTGCTCGTCACTTGGCAGTTATCGGCTGTTTTTGTCCGTGTTCGCGGTGATGTCAGGGTTCACCCAAGTCCATGGCTCATAGACTCGATTGAAGTTTGACTGTCACTGTGCGAGTGTCGCATCGCAAAATGGCGCTCAATCTCCAGACAGCAGCGGGTCGGCTGCAT
Source organism: Anomaloglossus baeobatrachus (assembly GCF_048569485.1). NCBI lineage: Eukaryota > Metazoa > Chordata > Amphibia > Anura > Aromobatidae > Anomaloglossus > Anomaloglossus baeobatrachus. The sequence continues at coordinate 58,919 of NW_027441947.1, forward strand.
GTCATTCCATGCAGCTGAAGCGCTCCTGTCCTGACATCAGTCGGTGCGGGGTGATGCCCATGCAAGACGCCAGTGCAATCATCCGCTCATTGTCCGCCTGCTTCTTGCTCTGTACAGAGCGATGTAGCAGAGCTTACAATGCTCTCTGCTTCTCGCTGTGTTTAGACTGTGTCTGTACAGAGTGATGAAGCTGACAATGCTCTACCTGTGGATTACGTCGGACTAAGGATTTTTTTATTATAAAGATGGAGTCTCTAAATGTTTCTTTGTTTTATTTCTAATAAATTTTTTCTCTGTGTTGTATTTTTTTTACTGTTTACTAGAAATTCATGGTGGCCATGTCAATTTGGCGTGACACCATGAATTTCGGGCTTAGTACCATCTGAGAATACAAAGCTGGTATTAACCCAATTATTACCCAGTGTGCCACCATCATTGGATGAGCCGGGTAAAGCGCCTGGAAATGGCGCTAAGAAACAATGCGCCATTTGCAGGGGCGGCTGCAGGCTGCCTAGAATCCCAGCCCCCATCTGCCAGGGCTCTACCTGACTGCCCATCAAAATACAGCGGGAGCCCACGCATTTTTTTTTTATTATATTTTTAAATAAAAAAATAAATAAATAATGGGTTTCCCTGTATTTTTATTGTCAGGCAGGTGGGGGTGGCAGCCCGTAGCTGCCCGCTTCATCTGCACTGAGAATCAAAAATACTGTGGAGCGCCACGTCATTTTTTAAAATTATTTATCTTTATACAACTATATATACTATATATTGTGTACAATATATATTGTGTACAATATATATTGTGTGTGCGCATATATATATATATATATATATATATATATATATATATATATATATACAGTTCTGTCAAAAATTGAGTGACCACTGCAAAATTTTCAGTTTTTCTGATTTTTTACTTTATAGGTATATTTTTGAGTAACAATTAAATTATTGTAAAATAAATACAAATTTTTTTGCTTCGAAATTTGGAGACGTTGCCAGTAGTTTATAGAATAAAAGAACAATTTACATTTTACTCAAAAAATATAAAGAGAAAAATCAGAAAAACTGAAAATTTTGCAGTGGTCTCTTGTGTGTGTGTGTGTGTGTGTGTGTGTGTGTGTGTGTGTGTTTATATATATATATATATATATATATATATATAATGTATATATAATTATTGTACACAATATACAGTTGTATGAGAGTAAATAAATAATTTAAAAAAATGCCGAAGCGCTCCGCAGTGTTTTTGATTCTCAGCACACATAAGGCAGATGGCTACGGGCTGCCACCCCCATCTGCCTGGCTTTACCTTGGCTGGCAATCAAAATACAGGGAGGCCCTTTTTTTAAAAAAAGTTTTTTGCCAAAAATAAAAAAAAAGTGACGTGGACTTCGCCATATTTTTTTATGCTAGCCAGGTACGGCAAGCAGGTACGGGCTGCCTCAAACCCCCAGCTGCCTATTTGTACCCGGCTGAGAACCAAAAATATAGAGAAGCCTTTTTAAATTATTTCATGAATTTCATGAAATAATAAAAAAAAATGACGTGGGCTTCGCCCAATTTTTGTGTCCAGCCAGGTACAGCTAGGCAGCTGGGGATTGGAATCCACAGCACAGGGTGGCCCAAGCTTTCTGGGCCCCCCATGCGCTGAAAATTGCAGTCCGCAGTTGCCCCAGAAAATGGCGCTTTTATAGAGGTGCCATGTTCTGGCGCTGTATCCAACTCTCCAGTGGCCCTGGTGGCGGGTAGCACGCTGGGTAATAAGGTGTTAATACCAGCTTTGTTTTACCAGCTGGTATTAAGCCCAAGATTCTTAATGTCAAGCAAGTTTGACCCGGCCATTAAGAATCTCCAATAAAGGGTTCGAAAAAAGACACCACAAAGAGAAAAAAATACTTTAATAGAAATATATACACAGACACACTTAGAGACTCCATCTTTTTTACTCCCTCTCACCCCTCCACGATCCTAGTCTTCTGTCACCGATCTAGCTCTGCTATATCAGAATGCACAGGGGGGTGGAAGAGCGCTGCTGCTGCTCCCCGCGCTGTCTAATCACTCAATGAGTGATCAGAGGCTGCGGGTTGGTAAACGGTGACGTCGCCGCTGCCACAGTTGCCATAGTAACCTAACAAGCGGGTTACTATAGCAATGGTGATCTCCGATCACCTGATTCCCGGTGCCGCTATTCATCACCGGGTGTAGCAGCCAATCTCTGCATGTGGGCTAACTCTGTAAAGAGCGCCAACATGCAGGGAGGGGGGGCAGGCATGTACCCGAGCATCTCGTTGGTATACAGCAATCGCCAAATATATCGAGTACTGAGATACTTGGGCGAGCACCGTGTACCGGCAAGCATGCTGGCACTACAGGACCTTTGCATGACGTCATAGCCATGTGACCCAGTCTGTAGCCAATGAGATAATACCACATTCCCACATGACTGATCACATGGCTATGACGTCACAAAAGGTCCTTTGGTTACCGGGAGGACACAGCGATCATCGCACTCGGAAGTAGAAGCGGTGGGAGACAAAGTGCAGGACGCGTCGCGGGACCTGTAAGTATAATGACAATGTTTATTATTGAGTGTATTCTTTATTTTACAGCCCCCCTCCCCCGCCCCATCCCATAACTGTAAAGTCCAACATCGGTGATCGGACGCAAGATCGTGTTATCTCGATCCCGATCTTGATCTTTACAAAATAATCGGATGAGTCTCCCCGATCCCGACCATCAGGGGGATCACCCATGACTACTCTTCAGGCTGCTTTACACACAGCGACATTGCTAGCGATGTTGCTAGCGTTTGCACCCGCCCCCGTCGTTTGTGGGTCACGGGCAATTCGCTGCCCGTGGCACACAATATCGCTAGGACGCGTTAAACTTACTTACCGTCCTAACGACGTCGCTGTGGCCGGCGAACAACCTCTTATTTAAGGGGGAGGTTCGTGCGGAGTCACAGCAACGTCACACAGCGGGTCACCAATAGAAGCGGAGGGGCGGAGAGCAGCCGAATAAACGTAACGCCCACCTCGTTGCCGGAGGACACAGGAACGCTGTTGTTCGTTGTCCACGGGGTGTCACACGTAGCGATGTGTGCTGACTTAGGAACGACGAACAACCTGCGTCCAGAACGTGCAACCTTGTAAAACTGTAAAGGGGAAAAAAGCGCAATAGGGTCTTACCCGGTATGAGGGTGGACAAACAAGACAAAGAAGCACTCACCTGGTGAGGTTGTGCCAGTCACAACCCCTTATGATAGCCTGTGAGTGCCTGGTGGTTTAGCTGCAGCCCCGGGAGAGGAATTTTGTATCACACAGGTAGAAGAAAAGACCGGGTTTATGCCGCGCTGAAAACCACTGATGCGTGTAAATTAAAAGATTTCCTTTTTATTGGATAGTTCCTACGAGTTCCTACGAGAAATTTCTTTTCCTGAGGAAGGAGACGGATGTCTCTGAAACGCGTAGGAACTATCCAATAAAAAGGAAATCTTTTAATTTACACGCATCAGTGGTTTTCAGCGCGGCATAAACCCGGTCTTTTCTTCTACCTGTGTGATACAGAACGTGCAACGATCTTTTGAAAATGAACGACGTGTCAACGATCAACAATTAGGTGAGTATTTCTGATCGTTAACGCTCGTTCGTAGGTGTCACATGCAACGACGTTGCTAACGATGCCAGATGTGCCTCACGAATTCCTTGACCCCCGACGACATATCATTAGATACGTCGTTGTGTGTAAAGCGGCCTTTAGATGTTGAAATTGGACAACAGATTCAGAATACATTTTTTCCTAAGTTAATTTCTGATATTATGGTTTAAAAAATGTATTTTCAAGATAATATCATTAAAACATTGTGTTTATTTTTAGCAGATGACTGTATTGGGAGTTCAGATGGAAATCTATTATCTTCAGAATTTAAAACAGATGATAAAAGTATCACACATGATATATATGAAGAGCATGCTGTTGTCCCAGATATACCTCCAGTCCTTCCTCGGAAAGTTTTAACATCTGGTCTTTTCAAACAAGTCCAAAATTACGATTTATCACAGATTTGTATGCAAAATAAAAGTTACAGAAGGGATGGGGAACATGAAACGGCTCCTACAAGGGAAAAACCATTTTCATGCCCAGAATATGGAAAATGTTTTACTCAAAAGATACTCAATCAGAATCTTATTGAGCATCAAAGAATTCACACAGAGGAGAAGCCATTTTCATGTTCAGAATGTGGGAAATGTTTTATTCAGAAATCAAATTTTGTTATGCAAAAAAAAAAATCACACAGGGGCGAACCCATTTTTATGCTTGGAATGTGGTAAATGTTTTACTAGGAAATCAAGTCTTGTTGACCATGGAAAACTTCACACAGGGGAGAAACCATTTCCATGTTCAGAGTGTGGGAAATGTTTTATTTTCAAATCAGATCTTGTTCGGCATCAAAGATGTCACTCAGGGGAGAAGCCATTTTCATGTTCAGAGTGTGGGAAATGTTTTGATTTCAAATCAGATCTTGTTAGGCATCAAAGATGTCACACAGGGGAGAAGCCATTTTCATGTTCAGAGTGTGGAAAATGTTTTATTCAGAAATCACACCTTGTTAGGCATCAAAGATATCACACAGGGGAGAAGCCATTTTCATGTTCAGAATGTGGGAAATGTTTTAGTCAGAAATCAGCCTTTGTTATGCATCAAAGATCTCATACAGGGGAGAAGCCATTTTCATGTACAGAGTGTGGGAAATGTTTTATTCAGAAATCAGATCTTGTTGTGCATCAAAGATCTCACACAGGGGAGAAGCTGTTTTCATGTTCAGACTGTGGGAAATGTTTTATTCGGAAATCAAAACTTATTCAGCATCAAAGATCTCACACCGGGGAGAAGCCATTTTCATGTTCAGAGTGTGGGAAATGTTTTAATTTGAAATCAGAACTGGTTGTGCATCAAAGATGTCACACTGGGGAGAAGCCATTTTCATGCTCAGAGTGTGGGAAATGTTTTAATTGGAAATCAGAACTTCTTGTGCATCAAAGATGTCACACAGGGGAGAAGCCATTTTCATGTTCAGAATGTGGTAAATGTTTTATTCAGAAATCAGATCTTGTTGTGCATCAAAGATGTCACACCGGGGAGAAGCCATTTTCATGTTCAGAGTGTGGGAAATGTTTTATTCGGAAATCAAAACTTGTTCAGCATCAAAGATCTCACACCGGGAAGAAGCCATTTTCATGTTTAGAGTGTGGGAAATGTTTTAATTTTAATTCAGAACTTGTTGTCCATCAAAGATATCACACAGGGGAGAAGCCATTTTCATGTTCAGAGTGTAGGAAATGTTTTATTCGGAAATCAGAACTTGTTGTGCATCAAAGATCTCACACAGGGCAGAAGCTGTTTTCATGCCCAGAATGTGGTAAATGTTTTACTAGGAAATCAGGTCTTGTTCACCATCAAAAAAATCACACAAAATAAACCATTTTTATGTTTTGAATGTGGAAAATGTAATTCTCAGAAATCACATCTTGTTAAACATGTGAAGAAGCCGCACAGGGAAGGAACCTTTTTCATGTTGTGAAAAATTGAAATGTTTAACTGGTAATCAAGTCTTCCGACATCAGAAAACCAGCAGAGCAGAGCAGCCATTCTTGTTTTCGGAATTTGCCAAATGTTTTTATCATTAATCAGGTCCTGTTGTCAGATGAGTCACACGGGAGAAGCCATCATGATGTACTATAATTCAAAGGGTTTTATCCTAAAATCGGCTACAGTTCCTTAAGTAAGGATTTGTGATGAAAAGAACCATTTTCTTTCTTTTTAGAAATTATTGTAGTTTTTCGACCATAAGACATACCTAGGTTTTGAAGGAGGAATATAGTGAAAAAAATTACGCAAAAAATGTGGTCATGAAGCAATGTTATGGGTAGAATCTGCTGCTGACACTGTTACGGGGATAAAATCCCCCAATTCTGTACTAATGTCCCCCATACTGGGCCCCTTCCAGGTATATGTGTCTCCCATGCTGGTATATATGTCTTTCATCCTGGTATATATGTTGCCTATCTTTATCCCATCCTAGTATATATGATCCCCATCCTGGTATATATATGGCTCTTGTCCTAGTACATATGTCCCCATCCTTGTAGAGTATATATGGCCCTCATCTCGGGCCCATTCGTGTATATATTTCCCCATCACGCTGCACACATAAGAAAATAAATGATTATACTCCCCATCCCTCCGCTCGCCCGGTGCATGGTGTTCTCTTCTGATGCATGCAAGTGACTTCAGCATGTAAGCGGCGCAGCGCATGACATTGCTGCCATGTGCCCCCAGTTACACGCGGACGTCAGCTGCCGGAATATTCACTGCTCCCCACACCCGGGATTGTTTGGGGAGCAGTGAATATTCATTCTCTAATAAACACACGTGATCGCCCAGCCACAGCAGTAAGCCAGCGGCTGGGTTGTTATGTGTACCAAATATTAAAGAGAAAATAGCAATTCAGAGGCTAAAATATAGCTTTTAATCTATTCCATTAAAATTTAGATTAAAATATGTGAATAACCCAAAGTTCTCTGGATTGTTGTCATTAGATTCTGCAATCACGTTTCCAGAGAACCTATGATATAACAAAATGAACAAAAAAACACAAAATACACAACAAAAATTGAATAAGTTGATTATCACTCCAATAAGGACAGTTGTCCAATAATATGAGTATCTAAAAAATAATCAAAAACAACTCAATATAACAAACATATAGTGCACGGTGATCCTCAAAGAGGAAATCACCAATTCAAATTTTGTAGAATAAGTTAGGAATGATCTCACCCATTCTTGCAGCTTGGGGTAAACAGGATTTCCTCTATGTGGGTCCACACAGCATCAGCTGGCCCTAGGGACGAGGGCCAGGAACATTGTAGGGGCACCAAGAGAGGGCTAGATGTGGTCTGTTCTTGTAAGAGCAGAAGCTTTGGGGTATCAGGTGTTATTAAGATTCCCTAGGGTCAATTGTAGGGCCAGCTGATGCTGTGTGGACCCACATAGAGGAAATCCTGTTTACCCCAAGCTGCAAGAATGGGTGAGATCATTCCTAACTCATTCTACAAAATTTGAATTGGTGATTTCCTCTTTGAGGATTACCGTGCACTATATGTTTGTTATATTGAGTTGTTTTTGATGATTTTTTAGATACTCATATTATTGGACCACTGTCCTTATTGGAGTGATAATCAACTTACTCAATTTTTGTTGTGTATTTTGTGTTTTTTTGTTCATTTTGTTATATCATAGGTTCTCTGGAAACGTGATTGCTGAATCTAATGACAACAATCCAGAGAACTTTGGGTTATTCACATATTTTAATCTAAATTTTAATGGAATAGATTAAAAGCTATATTTTAGCCTTTGAATTGCTATTTTCTCTAATTATAAGTGGCTTATCCTCCTATATCAAGAGCTGCTGTTTGACAAATATTAAAGAGAATGAATATTCACTGCTCCCCACGCAAATAATCCCATCCACCTCTTGGTTGGCGCTGGCTTCATTGCCTAGAGGTGGGCGGGATTATGGTGTGGGGAGCAGTGAATATTCATTTTCTTCTTTAGCTGACACACTGTTAGCCCTTTTGAGAGCCTTTAGGAATATTTTTGAATATTTTTGATACTGGATTATATTTAGATAATTCACTAATCTCAGGTTTCCCACTGCTTTATTTACTAAAAAGCGCAGCACCAGATTGGAGATAGGAACTCATAAGTATATCGCATTGTATATAATTGCATTTCAAATCTTGTTGTTTTGTCAATAAATGCTTGTAAAATATACTGTATATTTTTCATGCCTAACTTTCTCTATTGTCTAGATGTGATGATTTTGCCTGTAAACCTCTGGAGTTGAGGCAGAAGTGTAGACATTTCACACAAAAATAGTGAGGGGAGAATTGAATCACACTGCATCCTAAATATGTGGAAGTTGTTAAGACGCTCTGTTCCCAAATCATCAAAGCTTTTATGCTAAAAAAAATTGGCACAAAAGCTGTGAAAAGTCTCAAAAATTCAGAAAGTTGTGTCAACATTTGGTGGCTTTTGGCATTTTCAAAAATTGGCAGAGCTTAGGTGGGACGGGGGCGTGACAGCACAGCTACTTTAATTCATGACAAGCTGTGGCGTTCCCTGTGCCAGAAATCTCATTCCAGTCCCTGAAGGAAGTAATATTTCTAGCATGGTACAAGGAGGCACATGCCACTCGTCAAACGCTCCAGATTCATGAAGAGGCATGCACCACTTCATCAATCAGGAGCGGCCCCCGCATAAATTGGGCTCTTAATGTTATAAAATGATTTTTTATAAAGGATAATTGTTGTAATCAAAAAACTAAAGGATTTTATATGTCTGATATCAAAGGGATTATTTTTTTTGTGGGGCTACCCACAAATAGAGATAAGTGCACCCATTGAAGTTTGGGTTCAGCTTTTTCTGTTATATTTTAGATATAGTTCAGATCGGGAACCGGACAGGTCCTGAACCTGTTGGAAGTCACTGATTGGGCAATTCGGGTCTCCGCCCACATGCATCCAGCCATTAACTGAGTATTTATTACCGGGGGAGGGATGACGGAGTTTTTTCCTTGTACACAATACATCCTATAACAATGTTTTTACTTCCCCGTGAAAGCCATTCACACTCTGCAAGCGGCTCGCACTGGGCCGAGCACTGACTGTACCCGAGCACACCGATGCTAGATCGAGTGGTTAGGATACATAAAGCACCCAAACTCCGAACTCTAACACTGATTTTTTTTATAAAGTCTGTATTTGGTACAAACACTGAACTTTACTATTTATATTCGCTCATCTCTGCCCACAAACCTTTATTACAGTTTAGATTATGAGTGTAGAAGAGACCAGAACTGAAAGGGGCCTATCTCTTTGTGAAAAGCAAGTAACATTTATGATACCTATGCTGGGGTTTTGTGAATTTTCTGGGATTCTGTCACTAAGTGTTTACCCCTTAATTAAAAATCAGAATAATATAAAGACAGTGCCACATTAGGTACGGGGAAGTACGAAGTGAACGGCTAAAGGGAAACCCTGTGTGTAGCAAAGTGGGAGATGGTGACCCCTGTCCATGCCTACCGCTGGGCCCTGGGTTCCCTCACCACCTTAGATAGGTTCCACATCTATGAGCAGAGCCGGATACCTGACTCTAGGCTGACCATGATCTGGGCCCTAGGTAGGGATCGGATGGGATGAGCTCTTTGTCAACCCTACAAATCACTAAAGGTACACAAGGCTAACAAACAAGGGGAAACAATATACAACTTATCTCTAGACGACTCAGTTAGAAGTTCGGTAAAGAGCAACAACGATCCTACTGATGTGTGCAAGCCGCCTCCTTGCATCCAGAGCTTGTGAAAGAACTGAAGATCACCAGCCCAAGTCCAGGGAAAATGAGAGTATTTAAACCCATTTGGAAATAAAGATTATTAGCAGCTGAAGGGAAGAGGAGCTCTCCTGGGTCCTAAAGAAAAAAGGATGAAAAACCAGCAGAGGAGATATCAGTACACTGAATACTAACAGCAGAAATAATAGAAAGTCAGTGAGTATTTTGCGCAGCCAAATGCTGTGACCTTCCATTGTCGGACACTACAGGACTGTCACTGTCTGTCATCAGTGCAGACAAGGACTCTTCTTCCAATGATGTGTCACTTACTGGCCTATTTTCTGTAGTTTTGATAAAATTACTGTATCATCACTAGGGGATTATCACTAAAGAGCTAGTAAACCTGCTGCCATGTATCCTCGATCTCCATAAGCTCTGTATAACCCCGTCCTCACCCTTGACTGGCAGCTTTCTGTCTATGCTCATTGTACACAGCTGCCAATCAGTGGTGTGGGTGGGTTATACACACAGCAGCATTTCGAGAACTGATAGATCTTAAGCAGATAAAACTGTTTATCAAAACTTCAGCAAGCAGCCAAGTAAGTGACACATCGCTGGAATCAGGGTCTCTGCTTATACAGGTCGATTGGACACACGTTACAGGTAGCTTTATTCCTCCTAATCTTTAAATTACACCCCAAAGCCATACGCTACTAAATGTTATATATTTAATCTGAAAAGTAAGCAGTGTTTACAAAGATATACAAAAGATGTTACAAAGGGGAACAAAACAATACAGTATATACAATTATATAAAATAAAAGGGAATAACCTGGGTCACAGAAATGGCTTCAGATTTCTGGAGGGAAGGACTCCAATGGAACGTGAAGCAATCCTACACAGCAATGTTCCTTTCATTGAACGAGGATCATAATTGGCATGAGCTTTTTATTAACACAAGTTACTCCCACATACTTCCATCATAACAGGGCTGGACTTCAGATAATTATAGTATGGGTTTAAGTCTTTTCAGTTTATTATTTTTTTTCAAAAGTTTAAAATAAGCAATAAATTTCATTCAACTTCACAATTGTGTCCCACTTGTTGATTCTTCACCATAACATTACAATTTTTATCCTTAATGTTTGAAGCCTGAAATGTGGGAAAAGGTTTAAAAATCCAAGGGGGCTGAATAATTTCGCAAGGCTCTGTGTATATACTGTAATATATATCTATATATAACATACAGTCAGGTCCAGAAATATTTGGACAGTGACATAAGTTTTGTTATTTTAGCTGTTTACAAAAACATGTTCAGAAATACAATTATATATATAATATGGGCTGAAAGTGCACACTCCCAGCTGCAATATGAGAGTTTTCACATCCAAACCGGAGAAAGGGTTTAGGAATCATAGCTCTGTAATGCATAGCCTCCTCTTTTTCAAGGGACCAAAAGTAATTGGACAAGGGACTCTAAGGGCTGCAATTAACTCTGAAGGCGTCTCCCTTGTTAACCTGTAATCAATGAAGTAGTTAAAAGGTCTGGGGTTGATTACAGGTGTGTGGTTTTGCATTTGGAAGCTGTTGCTGTGACCAGACAACATGCGGTCTAAGGAACTCTCAATTGAGGTGAAGCAGATCATCCTGAGGCTGAAAAAAAAGAAAAAAATCCATCAGAGAGATAGCAGACATGCTTGGAGTAGCAAAGTCAACAGTCGGGTACATTCTGAGAAAAAAGGAATTGACTGGTGAGCTTGGGAACTCAAAAAGGCCTGGGCGTCCACGGATGACAACAGTGGTGGATGATCGCCGCATACTTTCTTTGGTGAAGAAGAACCCGTTCACAACATCAACTGAAGTCCAGAACACTCTCAGTGAAGTAGGTGTATCTGTCTCTAAGTCAACAGTAAAGAGAAGACTCCATGAAAGTAAATACAAAGGGTTCACATCTAGATGCAAACCATTCATCAATTCCAAAAATAGACAGGCCAGAGTTAAATTTGCTGAAAAACACCTCATGAAGCCAGCTCAGTTCTGGAAAAGTATTCTATGGACAGATGAGACAAAGATCAACCTGTACCAGAATGATGGGAAGAAAAAAGTTTGGAGAAGAAAGGGAACGGCACATGATCCAAGGCACACCACATCCTCTGTAAAACATGGTGGAGGCAACGTGATGGCATGGGCATGCATGGCTTTCAATGGCACTGGGTCACTTGTGTTTATTGATGACATAACAGCAGACAAGAGTAGCCGGATGAATTCTGAAGTGTATCGGGATATACTTTCAGCCCAGATTCAGCCAAATGCCGCAAAGTTGATCGGACGGCGCTTCATAGTACAGATGGACAATGACCCCAAGCATACAGCCAAAGCTACCCAGGAGTTCATGAGTGCAAAAAAGTGGAACATTCTGCAATGGCCAAGTCAATCACCAGATCTTAACCCAATTGAGCATGCATTTCACTTGCTCAAATCCAGACTTAAGACGGAAAGACCCACAAACAAGCAAGACCTGAAGGCTGCGGCTGTAAAGGCCTGGCAAAGCATTAAGAAGGAGGAAACCCAGCGTTTGGTGATGTCCATGGGTTCCAGACCTAAGGCAGTGATTGCCTCCAAAGGATTCGCAACAAAATATTGAAAATAAAAATATTTTGTTTGGGTTTGGTTTATTTGTCCAATTACTTTTGACCTCCTAAAATGTGGAGTGTTTGTAAAGAAATGTGTACAATTCCTACAATTTCTATCAGATATTTTTGTTCAAACCTTCAAATTAAACGTTACAATCTGCACTTGAATTCTGTTGTAGAGGTTTCATTTCAAATTCAATGTGGTGGCATGCAGAGCCCAACTCGCGAAAATTGTGTCACTGTCCAAATATTTCTGGACCTAACTGTATATATATATATATATATATATATATATATTTATATATATGTATTAGTATCTCCCATACATAACTCTACAGGCTCAGGAATGAAGCGTCTGGGTTCAGACAGGAGCATTCCATCCACAGACGACACCAGCAAAGGCTTCAGAAGGCGCCGGATGGGAATCTGGTAACATTCGACCACAGCTCACTGAACAAAATTCCCAATGGAATTGGAGTCCAGATGAGCTGTCTAAGGGCACATTCAGACGACCGTTCCATTTGTCCTGGTTAATTCCTGTTTTTTTTGCGGACCTACTGACAGGACTATCTTTTCAATGTCTTTTGTGAAGGATTGGATGGCACACAGAAGAACTTCCGTGTGCATCTGATCCTACAAAACACACATAGGATGCCGTATGTCCATTCCGTTATTATGGAACATGTCCTATTCTGTTCCGTAATAACGGACCGTGACTCAGTATAAGTCAATGGGCCCCCAAAATCCCTGGAAGCCATGCAGAAGCACTTCCGTGTGACCTCCGTCGGGTACCTGTGCAGTCTCTGTCCCGCTCCCTGCCAGCCCCACGGCTGCCCGCACACGAGTGTGTCAGGAGGTTAGATGAGATCATTACCTGCTGTGACGATCTCCTGCACTCCTGATGTCAGCGCTTGTCACTGCCTTCTATACCCGCCGTGTTCTCACATCACGTCTCGCGGGCGGCCCGAGACTGTCACTAGCGGTGACGTCATGGGCTCCCGCGATTCTTCACTGTGAACGCGGCGGACAATGGAAGTCAGTGACAGCGCTGACGTCAGGAGTGCAGGAGATCGTCACAGCAGGTAATGATGTAATCTAACCACCTGACAGCAGCGCTGATCATTCCCTGCAATGACCTGGGCTGACCTATTGATGTTAGCTCAGGTCACTGCATTACTCTCCCAGCCAATGGGGAATGTTCTGTTCTTCATTGACTGGGACAGTGACTATGGTATTGATCGTCGTGGGACCCCCTTACTGGATTATGCTAGACCCGGATTTGATTGTTCTTTTCAATAAATTGGTGAAAGAGGGAATGTTTTTGGGAGTGTTTTTTCAAATAAAACTTTTTTTGTTGTCTATTGTTTTTTAATTACTGACTGGGTTAGTGATGTCGGGTATCTGATAGACGCATGACATCACTAACCCCACGGCTTGCTGCTTGGTGACATTACACATCTGGCATCAACCCCATATATTACCCCGTTTGCCACTTTGCCATCTAATGGATGCGTCACTTCTGGGGCCGCTGTGGCCTGCTATTTTTAGGCTGGGGAGTGTCCAATAACGGTGGACCTCCCTAGTCTGAGAATAACAGAGCACAGCTGTCCGCTTTACCTTGGCTGGTGATCCAATTTGGGGGGCACCCCACGTTTTTTGTTTTAAATTATTTATTTAATTTAAAATAACAGCGTGGGGTCCCCTCTGTTTTGGATTACCAGCTAAGGTAAAGTTGCCAGCTGTGGTCTGAAGGCTGCAGCTGTCTGCTTTACCCTAGCTGGCTACAAAAGATAGGGGGGACCCCAGGTTTTTTTTTTTTTTTAATTATTTATTTATTTTTTGGCTAAATACAAGGCTAAGCACCCTTTAGTGCCACCCTTTAGTGCCACTAAAGTCACTAAAGGGTGCCAGCTTAGTATATGCAGGGGGTTGGGACGTTATATATGTCTTTCTCATCTATTATCTATCTTTCTATCTATGCCTCCATTCATTCATCCATCCATCAATCAATCCCTCTATCTCTCTGTCTCTATATCTATCTATCCATCTCTATATCTACCCATCTATTTATTTTTATAGCTGCTTCTGTTTTTTTATGGTCCGCAAAAAAAACAGAAGGCACACGGATGACACACAGATGCATACGTGAAAAAAATGAACCGTTTTTGCGGACCAGAAAAACGGAACGGTTATGTGAATGTAGCCTAAAGGAGTTGAAGTTCTCCAAACAATGTGGACATGGACTGGAACGAGGAAGAGGAAGAAGGCTTGCTTCTGCTGAGGGTAATCCCTTCTACAAAGCCCAGGCAAGAGGGTTTCAGTGTCAAAGGACAAGTTTGGATAAAGTGCTCTGCTCCTCCACGCAGGACCTTGACTTGAAGATTTCACATCGTAGATCAGATGATTTTACACTGATTACTTATGAAGGCTCAGGAACAGGAGTGGAAACAGGAACCTGGGAAGCAAATAGCCTCTGGAAGGATGGAGCCAGGAGGATAGGTTTCTTCACACGGCAGATTTCCTTGGCATGTTCCCGAAATTTATGATCAACCTGTAGGGCAAAGGTGATAAGATCATCCTGGATAGCGGGTATATCAAGACCAGCCTGTACATCCTTGGTTCTCTTGGATAAACCTTCACAAAAAGTGGTCTCTGGTGCCTAATCTTTCTATCTTAATTCAGAAGCGAGGGCGCGGAATAGAGATATATACTGACCCTCAGTTAGAACTCCTTGACACAAGTGCAGAAGAAAGGACACAGCTGAGATGACTCGAGCTGGGTACCTAAAAACTCTCCAGAAGGACTGCAGAAATTCCAAGAGGTCAGGAGTAATTGGGTCATATCAAGAGCCTCTGCGAGGTGCAACATCAGAAATGCCACTTTGGACTGGTCTGATAAAAACTGATGAGCCAACAGCTTAAAGTGCAGGGTGCACTGGTTGATGAAACCTTGGCATTGCTTGGGATCGCCGTCAAAGCAGGGTGGAGGACTGGATTCAGACAGGGCCGGAGCTGTTCAGGCAGACATTCATTGACTGAAGATGGACCAGAAGTTGTTTTTATTGCTCCTGCATCTGTAACATCTCACAGTACAGTTCAGACTGAGGCAGAAAACCGGAGTCAGCTGAGTCCTGACCTTTCTCCCCCGCCCCTCCAGCCTAGGAAAGCAAACAGAGCCGGGTGAACAGAGCAGCACCCGACCTACAAAGGCCCACCCACAATGCATAACTCAATCAAAGTGCAGTGCATTTCTGCAACTTTGATTAGATATTTCAGCAACCCATGTTTCTATAACAGGTATGTGTTTCAATAATTTGTATTAATCGCTAGGCAAAGTAAAGAATTGAACAACATTTCTGAGATTTTTTTGAGTAAGAATTTGTCAATACATATAATATAACATTTGAACTAAGCATAAAGATTAACAATATCTTGGAGGGGGTGGAAAAGATGGGGTGGAAAAATTAAGGAAAAGGTTTTTTATTTGGGGAAACAAGGGAACAGGGATGGAGAAGTTGGAAGGAGAAACGATAAGAAAGAATAATCACGTACTAATTACAGTGCATAGTTTTCTCAAATAAATGAGTATCTAATTAATATTGGTGAGTTAACCTTATTATAAATAACAGGAAATAACTGAAAACTAATCTAGGTATAACATTGAAAGAAAAGAGAGAAAGAAATAGAACAAGAAAGAGAGAGAAGAAGAAAAAAAATAAAAACAGAGAAGGGGGAGGGAGGTATGTCTGGAGAGGAGGTAGAGCTGGTACATAATCAATATTTTCTAGGGATTATTGCTTTTTATAAAGAGATTCCAGATATTCCACCTTCTATGGTATGAAGGGAACAAGTTATTGATTATCGCATGCCGTTTCTCATAATCATGATGGATAGATACCAGATGAATGACATCAGAGATGTTGGGAACATGGTCTGTTCTCCATTTGGACAAAACTAATTGCTTAGTTGTTAATAAGATGTGAATCACAACTGAGATATGAGAGGAACTTATATCTTGTAGGTCTAGTGATAATAAAGCCATCTGAGGTAAGAGTTTTATTTTAGAGTGTGTGATCTGATTTATTAGTTTTGAAGCTTCTTCCCAGAGAGCTTTAACCTTTGGGCATTCCCATAGGATATGGAGTAGGGTGACTTTTTTACTACAATTCCGCCAACACTAAGCTGATTGTTCTGCATTTATTCTGTTTAGTTTAGAGGGCGTAAAGTACCATTTTGTTAGTACTTTATAATAGGATTCATGCAAGACAGCAGAGAAGGTTGAGGAGTAGGTAATTTTTAGGCTTGACTGACAGTTTTCTACTGAGAAGCTCTTTTGGAGGTCTTTTCCCCACGACAACATATAGCTTTGGGTAACTGGTTCCATATCATCATTTATGGCATCATAAATGTTTTTAGTTTTCCAGATGGTGTTCTTGTCGGTATTGCAGATAAGAAGGCATACGGTCTCAGGGATAGAGATATTGTTGGCTAAAATTTTGTGAAGGGAAGTTCTTAGGGAAATGAGTAGAGTAAATTCCGAGTCATTAATTTTATGTCTTATCTTTAAATCTAAGAAAGGGATGTAATCGTGGCCAGTATGTATATCACCTATACATCTGAGGCCTAAGTCATGCCAATTGGAGGGAATGTTTTCTTTAGAAATATGTGAGAGTAATTTTAGTGGATAATTTTTAATTTGTTGGAATGTCGGGGTTTTTGTTTTTCTTCTGCACACATTTTTCCATGCCAATATGGTAGAGGCCAAAGTGGAGGACTTAGGTAGGGGTAGTTTAGGATTGAGAATATAAAGTAAAATGAGTGATTTGAGGGAAGAATAATTGTTTGCTGCAAGTTCAAGATCTATCCAAGGTAAATAATGGTTGTTCTGTAGCCAATTAAGGCTGTTTAATGGTAGTAGTCTTGTAATAGCATTCTAAATTCGGCAGACTATACCCTCCTCTTGTTTTTCGCTTCATTAGGATGGATTTGGAGACTCTAGGCCTCTTGTGATCCCAGACAAAGCCATTTAGAATGTTTTAGAGTTTGTTTAGATATAGCGGGGGTATAGTGAACGGAATAGCTCAAAAAAGTAGCGTATCTTAGGTAGAATGATCATTTTATAGGATAGTAATCTGCCAAGCCATGTAATATCCTTTTTGAACAGGGAGGCTGTTTCTTTACTTGTAGTTTCTAGGAGGTTTTCCATATTTAATTTCACTAAAGTATGTAGGTTGTTTGTTATTTGAATTCCCAGATATATTATTGAATTTTCTGCCCAGGAAAAAGATGACAATTTTTTATGGTTTGGATGGTTAAGTGAGCAAGGAAAAATGGGAGAATTTTTGATTTATCCATGTTTAGTTTGTAATCGAAAGCAATGGAGAATTCATGGAGTATAGATTGAGCGTTTTGGATGGAGTTTACAGGATCAGACAATGAGAGAATTACCGTATTTTTCGCTTTATAAGATGCACCGGATTATAAGACGCACCCCCAAATTTGGTGAAGGAATAGAGAATTTTTTTTTAATAAATGGGGTCCGTCTTATAATGCCAGTGTCCGTCTAACAAATCATATAGGGTATATGTCCCTCATAGCCCCCCCATCCGAAAATTAGCCCCCTTAATCTGGATATGGCCACCTTATATTGAATATAGCCCCCTTGTGCTGGCACACGCCCCCTGTGGCTGCCACACACTGCCCCCCTGTGGCTGCCACACACGGCCCCCCCTGTGGCTGCCACACACGGCCCCCCTGTGGCTGACACACACGGCCCCCCCTGTGGCTAATACACACGGCCCCCCTGTGGCTGACACACACAGCCCCCCTGTGGCTGCCACACACGGCCCCCCTGTGGCTGCTACACACGGCCCCCCCTGTGACTGACACACATGGCCCCCCTGTGGCTGACACACACGGCCCCCCTGTGGCTGCTACACATGGCCCCCCCTGTGGCTGCTACACACGGCCCCCCCTGTGGCTGACACACATGGGCCCCCTGTGGCTGCCACACACAGCCCCCCTGTGGCTGATGCACACGGCCCCCCTGTGGCTGACGCACATGGCCCCCCTGTGGCTGCCACACAAGGGCCCCCTGTGTTAGATATCGCCCCAGGCTGCTGTTTTAGTAAAATAAACTCTTTCCTTACCTTCTCCAGCACTGTGCTCCCTCGTGTCCCCCTCCTCAGGGTTGAACTCCGGCCTCCTGCCTGCATTTCCTGGTTCACGGTCCGGTCATGTGATCGGCACAGCAGAGTGAAATCTCTGCGTGCCTGATCACAGCACCAGGAGGGAGACACGCTGGAGGGGGTAAGTAAAGAGTTTTTTATTTCACTATGGGCAGCAGCATGGGGGCCATAGCTAACACAGGGGTGCATGTGCGATCAAAGGAGGGCGCAGGTAGATATAATATGCCCCGCTGCCCCAGCCCCTCAGCATGATGCAGTTTCAGCACCACACTGCTGGACAGCGGCTGTGCATATTATATGAGCGGGAGCAGGAGATCAAAAGCTGCCGCCCGCAGCTGTCACCTGGCCCCAGCACCGCTCCAGAGCGGACCCTGCAGTATATATATATATTATATACACCCCCCCCGTATATTTGGTTTATAAGATGCACCCCCTACTTTCCCCCAAAATTTGGGGGAACAAAAGTGCGTCTTATAAAGCGAAAGATATGGTACATCATCCACAAAAAGGCCTATCTTATGGTGATAATTCTTTGTTTTAATGCCCTGAATGTCCAAATTTTCTCCGATTAAAACCGTCATGGGTTCGATGGCCAATACAAAAAGAAGCAGTGACAAGGGGCAACCCTGTCTTGTACCATTTGTAATTCCAAATGGTTGTGATAAGTGATTATTTGCGGATACCTTGGCTGAGGGACATGTATAGGGGGCCATGATGGATTTTATAATTTGGTTTGTGAAGCCGAATCTAAATAGGGTGGATTAAAGGTATTGTCAGTTTACCCTATCAAAGGCCTTTTCCGCATTGAGTGCAATCAGTAAAAAGGGTTTTTTCTTAGTATTAATATGTGAGATGAGGTTTAACACTCTCCGAACACCATCTGAGGTTTGACGTCCTTCGATGAAGCCCATCTGATCAAAATTGATAAGTTTAGGAAGGATTGCTTTAAGCCTAGTGGCAATTGCTTTAGCATAAATTTTTATGTTGGTATTTATGAGTGATATAGGTCTATAGTTCTTGACCAGATCAGTATCTCCTTTTGGTCTAGGGATCACTATGATAACCGCTTCAAGCATCTCTTTTGGGAAGGAACCCATCAGAGATGCGTTATTGAAGACCTCAACCAGATGAGGTGTCAAGATTGCAGAAAAGGCCTTATAATATTCACCACTGAAGCCATCTGGGCCTGGGGCTTTTCCATTTTTTAGACCAGAAATTATTTTTAATATCTCTGGTTCTGAAAAGGGTACGCTTAGTGTTTCCAATTGGGAATGGGACAATTGCGGTAGGTTGACTTTGTTTAAAAAGCCTTTAATTATGGCTTCAGTGGGTTGAGAGTTCAGAGGATCATTTTTCAAATTATAAATTTTTGTGTAAAACTTGGCAAATGAGTCAACTATGTCTCTCGGGTGAATGGCTAGGGAACCAGCTGTCTTTTTTATTTGGTGAATACATTTTTTGATTCTCATTTGTTTGATTCTTTTGGCTATGAGGGAGGTAGGTTTATTAATTAGGGAGTAGAATTTAGCATTCATGTTTTTGGTGAATTGTTCATACTCTAAGAATGTGGGCTTTTAAATCTAATCTAAGTCATAGGATTTCCTTATGGAGTTCAGGGGATGGAGTTGGTAATTGTTGTTGTATTATTTCTTTTCCTCTAATGTCTGATTGTATCTTTTCAAGTTTTTTCTTTTGTAGTTTTTTATGGGTCGCTGCTAGCTGGATTAAGTTACCTCTTAAAACGGCTTTATGCGTATTCCAAATAATAAACGGTGAGATATCTTCGGTGATATTTTCCTTAAAATAGATTTCAATTGTCTTTTGGATTTGTTTATTATATTTAGGGGAGTTGATTAAATAGGAATTATTTTTCCATAGGGGTCTGCTCTGAGTTGGGAAGCCTAATGCCAATTCGCAGAGGATAGGGGATTGGTCTGAAAATGTTTGTTGGTTTATTTCGATCTTTTTAAATTTAGATATCGATAGTGAATTGGTTAGTGCCAGATCGATATGTGAATAGGTGTGGTAGATGTCTGAATAGTAAGAATATTCCTGTGAGGAGTTATTTAGACATCTAAATATGTCAAAATATTCCTGATTAATCAGCCATTGTTTCAGGGTATGTCTATAAGTTCTAATAGGAGCCTTCATGTCCAGGAATTTGTCAGGAATCAAATTGAAATCCCCCAGGATGATCAGGTCTCCACGTTAATTTTCATGGATATCACGACATACCATGTTTAGAAATCTAATCTGGCCCCAATTGGGTGCATGCAGATTAACAATTGTACAAGGACAATTGTTTATAAGGCATGATATGATGATATAGCGTCCTTTATTGTCCTTTGTTTCTGATACTAGTTCAAAAGAAATCGAGTTTCTAAACATAATAATCACACCAGCTTTTTTCCTTTCATTGAGAGAGCTAAAAATATGGGGAAAGTTTTTGTGTTCAAATTTGGGATGATTTTTACTAGCCAATTTGGTTTCCTGTAGGCAAACAACATCTGCATTGAAGTTTCTTACCTCTTTCCAGAGTTGGAACCTCCTTCCAGGTGAGTTCAGACCTCTCACATTGTATGATAAAAATTTGATGGACATAGTGGTTGATTGATAAAAAAAAAAGGGTCACGGGCGAATATTTAAAAGTTTAGGAGAAGAAGGAAATTTTTGAAGGCAAAAGAGTAAAGGGAGAGACTGGAGGTTAGGATGGGGGACAAGACGAAGAAAAAGAGAAAAGAGAGGGAGAAAAAAAACCCCTACTAAAGTAATTTCCTTATTATTAATTCTACCTAATTCCTAATTAATTAACCAACAAACTAACTAATAAAGTAACTATGATATTATAGGTTAAACTTTAAAGCAATGTGTACCAGTGAATACAAGTTATTAAGCACTATATTACTAGTATTCTAATGTATAGCAGAAAAAATAAAGAGATAATCTGAAACCAAATTAAACAAATATAAATGCTATACCGAAAGAAAACGGTTAGCTCTCCCGGAGGAATTATAGTCCCAGATTACCAACTTGGGAAACGATGTATTCCTCCTCTTTGGGCAAAAGTTTGTGAATAGACACGGAAAGTTCCAGACGCGGTCCTCCGTATCTAGCTGAAGATTTTGAAGAGTACAGCAGAAGTCAATTGTTGGTCAAACTCTCATCCTGAATAAGTAATGTAAGGCAATTAAAAAGTTTTAAAGTCTGTAAGTAATTTATCCTGAAACGACAAAAAACCTTTTAGTTGGTATTTATAATCCAATAGAGACATAGTTGTGCCATTATCTTGGGTGAAGTCTGATGACATAAATTCATGTTTTAGTTTTTGAGTCCTGTCCCAGATCAAGATTTCTATTTAATAAAGAAACATATCTTAAGCCATCCTCCGGAGTTGCCAGGGGAATCAATTTATCATTGTTCCATACCAATAATTTAGTGGGGAAGCCCCAACGGTAATTGATCCCCCAGTCTTGTAGTTGTTTTCTCGTTTGTGAAAAAGCCTTCCTTGCAGAAACAGTGTCTTTAGAAAGGTCTATGAAGATCTTGATGTTTTTATATGGGTCTGGTAATGTTTTATTATTTCTCATGAATTTCAAGAGGAGTTCTTTGGTGCGATAGAAGTGGAACTTTAGAATGGTATCTCTCGGTAAATCTGTTGTCAGGTTTCTGGGATGCGGTAGTCAATGTGTCCGATCTATGGTAATGTCAAGATCTGTAAGAGAAGGCAATGCCTTTGTGAGAATATTTTTGACATATTTTTCCAAGTCTATAGCAGGTATGGATTCTGGGATGCCTCTTAGCTTCATATTGTTCCTGCGATTTCTGTCCTCAAGATCCGCTAATTTTCTCTTTAAAGCAGTTAGTTGGTCTTGTTGATCATTATGTTCTCTAACAAGGGTGGTGGTAGTTTCTTCAATATTAATAATCTTCCTCTCATTGGTCTCCATTTTTTTGTTCAAGGAGTCAAAAGTTTCCTGGATTTTTATCGTTTGCTTTTCAAAGGCCTCATTAATATTAAGATTTATGCTTTTGACGAGGTTATTTAAAAACAATTCCATATCAAAATTGTTGGAGCTTTGCCAATTTTCCTTAACCATGAGAACCTTCGGATCGATGGATGGCATATCAGCAACAGTATGATCAAATCTAGGTCTATGTCTGTCGGGACTTGAGAGATCTGAATCCTCACTGACTCCGTCAATATGACTTGAAGGGGTGGATTGAAACATATCTCTGTTTTCCTGTTTGTTTAGACTTTTACGTTTATTGGTGCCTTGACTTGTGTCCGTATCAGAAAATTCCGGCAGGCCATCTTGTCTGTAGTTAAATGGGTTTAAAATTGCAGGTTTGATATATGATGTTTCCTTATTGTCGGTAAGGTATGAATTTATCGTGGAAGCCTGACAGCTTTGGTGGTGAGAGTCTAAGCATTCTTTTGCAGGTATTTCGCTTGTATTGTGCTTAGCGAAAGCGACATCTTTTGCCAAAACAGCTTTGTCAGTTTTGAGGGTTAGTCTGTTGGTTTCAGTTTTCCCCACTTTATTTCCTTGTAATTTGTCTTTATTTTGATTTGTTCGGCTGGATGAGTTGGAGGTTGATGTATTATAGTTCTTAAGTCTGGTGCCTTTCTCCATGTTGTGGGTATATATGATTTATAACAGGGTACTGACTACTTAAGCTAGCAATGTGCTTCGTATGTGTTTATAACAACGTCGCCAAGTCAGTGGCAGCTTGCAGCGCCGCTTCTTAATAACCGGGTGTGCTGTTTAGTAGTTAATAAAGTAGCAAACAGGCTAGGAAGACCCGGGGGTCTTAGGACAGGATTTCTAGGAGGTTCAGTGACGTATCCAATATATTTTTAGACAGGCACAGTGCACTTAAAAGTCTTTGTTATACGTGTAAGGCTCTGTGCCCACGTGTGCGCATTGCATGCAGTTATGCTGCATTCTGCACCGCAGCGTAACTGCATGCGTCCTTCGTCCCCAGTACAATCTTATGAAGATTGTGCATAATCCATGTGCACGTAACGTTTTAGAACACAGCGATTAGCATGCTACAAAATCGCTGGGTTCTAAAAAGCAACATGTCACTTCTTTCGTGCGCTTTGGATGCAGCCCCCGCTCTATGTATGGGAGAGGCTACATCCAGAGCGCATGAAATCGGCTTTTCATTACGCAGTGTTTCTGCAGCAATTTGAAGCGCACATGTGCTGTTCAAATCACTGCAGAAATTTCTGCAGGGACAACGCAACGTGGGCACATAGCCTTAATGGGATCCAGTGAGTCTTGTTGGTTACTATGACAACAGTAATTGAGGGCTCCTTTTCCTTATCTCTCTTAGGAGAGGAGACAATGGTTAACTGTTAAAACATAAATGAGTTTGGTGAACACTTTCTTTGTTCAGTAGATTAGTGGTGTAAGCAGTGTGCAACAGCTGGTTATCAGTTTCCCTGAAGTTTAGATAAGATGCACGCAGCTAGATGTCCGCAGAGCAGAAGCTCGTACCTACTGCCGTTAATGGCGGACTTGATAATAGTATATCGCTAACTAAGAAACACAGTGTCTCTGAACGGGGCACTAAGGAGGTAGACTTTTATTTAATGAGTGTAACAGCGGCAACTGCAGCTCCAGGACTCACTACAGACTGGGGGGGCTTACATCAGAGGCAGTATCAGCGGATCCATCAGGACAAATCGCTGTACAGATCCCTGTATATAGGAGATCATGGTGATAGCTAAATTGGGTGGAAGAGGCTCTCCTATATTAATTTAAGAGTTACTGGAGACCGGGTCGGATAATGGACATAGCGAGGAGATGTGTGATATGGCCCGGGGTTCTGCAGTGGAAACGCAGGAGATTCACTCACATACCGCCAGGTTTAGCCCTGAATATCTCTGGTGTGCCAGCATCAAAATCTACGGAAATGGTATCAAAATGTTCCTTAGGTCTTCTAATTTCTTGTCATCAGGTTGGTAAATGAATCCATTGCCATTATATTTATTAAAAATCCGTAGCTTGTAGGATGACAGTTGGACCTCGGTTAAGCTGCATCTCACATCATCAGCGTCGCCACGACCCCCTCTGCATTATGCTTTAAATCTTGTTGCCAGTATTTGATAAGTCAATTGTCTCGCCGGTATTTGAAATACGGTGGGCGATCCTCTGATGTATCTGTATATATATATATATATAGGTTCTTTCCTCTGTAGTAGACTGTTGATTTTTCCTTGATGTCCTGATGAAGGAGACAGAGTTCTCTGAAATGTATCGACCTGAATAAAGATAAAAAGATGAAATAATCAACATCTGATTTTCTGGTGATAGCGCGGAGTACACCCGATCTCTCCCCCGTTATGTCTGAATTCTTTTCCAGGGCTGCGGCTTTCGCCATCTTTTATGTGCGTTTAGCAGTTGTAACCGACACAACCCTTATAGGTGAATGAAATTACTTTGGCTTATCTGTTACCTTACCTGGTAAGACTCTATTCTGCGCTTCTATCTAACAGGATTTCCTACGTACACTGTGAGGTTCAGGCACAGATTGAGTGAGTTGCGTGATGAACGGTGAATGAACTCCGGTGAGGTCACTGAAGTCACCTGAGGTTAAGTTACCAGCGGTCACAAGTGGAGGACCGTGGGAACCTCCAGCTGTGGCCGCGGCTAACCTGAGTGATGTCACCACTGATCGCTGCTCAGTCTCTGCCTGAACCTCATAGAAGGCGGTCATGTGCCATGATCACGCGCTGTAACTACATGTAGCAGAGCTTGAATCATTTTCGGACCTCGTGTGGATTATATCGAACCTGCATGGGTAGTTTGGGGACTAAAAAAGTGGTAAAAGAGGGTATCCACTACATACACATTTTTTACACACTGCTCCGCTACATACACGTCATGCACACACGGCTCCGTTACATACACAGCTCCGCTACGTGAACATCGTACACACAGCACTGTTCTGAACACATCGTACACATGCGGCTCTGCTCCATATACGTTGAACACACATTTTCAGCTACTTGTGATACAAGATCGATCAGGTCCAAACATTTTCCTTCTAAAGTCGCTCAACAAATCTTCTCCTCACCCGAACTTATCAATAAAGAATTCAATTTAGCAAAGATTGAAATGAGTGTGAAGGGGTCACATACATACGCAACAGGGGTCACATACATACAGTGGTTTATAACCGTCCACTGGCACCACGCCTCATCCAGTGTCTGCACGCCAATATAGGACTACACTGAGGAGCTGATCATGTGACCCCTGACTCCTCCCCTCCATGTGACATCATCACAGGTCCTCTAAGCACAGAGCAGCCATATATCTAGTGTGCGGCTCTGCAGGTGGAGGTGTGTGGAGATTCCCCATTACTGGGCTAAGGTGGTATTAACCCCTTCAGCTCTGAGACTTTCTTGGAGTTTTTCTCTCGTTGATTTCTATGAATCGTGAGGTTTTTGTTCCTTTTCCTCTGATAGATACAAACGCCCCAACTATGAGAGGCCGGAAGTGAGGAAACCCGTCTACCCTCAGTCCTCGGCCCCTTTCTGCCCTCAGTCCTCGGCCCCTTTCTGCCCTCAGTCCTCGGACCCTTTCTGCCCTCAGTCCTCGACTCCTTTCTGCCCTCGGTCCTCTGCCCCTTTCTGCCCTCAGACCTCAGCCCCTTTCTGCCTTCAGTCCTTGGCCCCTTTCTGCCCTCGATTCTCGGCCCCTTTCTGCCCTCAGTCCTCGGACCCTTTCTGCCCCCCACAGTATAATGTTCCCCCAGAATGTTCTCATCATATGTTTCACCTTATTTTCTCCAGTAATTGTATTATTACAGCGGATTCTTTATGATGTTACATCGTCATCTTCTCCCCATTCAGGACCCTACAATATCGGATCCTCTCAGTGGAGATCTTCTATATAAGAGAATTCTCCTGATTGCCCCGTGAAGGATGGATATGGACAGGGACAAGATGGCGGAGAGGATATTACACCTCACCCTAGAGATCCTCTTCCGGCTTACTGGAGAGGTGAGAGATTCTGATGACGTCACATTACATCATTCTTATCTATGGGAATAACAGATGGACAGAACTGGAGAGGTGAGGACTCTGGAAATGTCTGGAGTGAGCATTATTACTGTGTCTCTCCATAACCAGGATTACACAGTAGTGAAGAAGACCTCTAGTGAGCGCTGTCAGGCCCCTGTGTCTGAGGGATGGGGAAGACCCCTGAGCCCAATCACGAGGCCTCCACCTCACCCCCCGATACATGAGGACATCAATGACCACAAGATCCTAGAACTCACCTACAAGATGATTGAGCTGCTGACTGGAGAGGTGACACTGCTGGGAATGCTGGGACATTATACAGTAACGCTATGAAGGGATCGGGGGGTGACGGTATCATTGTATGTGTCAGGTTCCTATAAGGTGTCAGGACGTCACCGTCTATTTCTCCATGGAGGAGTGGGAGTTTTTAGAAGGACACAAAGATCTTTACAAGGACGTCATGATGGAGGTTCCCCGGCCCCTCACATCACCAGGTAATAGACAGGACTAAATACACACGGCCTATAATTATCTGTATGTAAGGAATGAATTCAGTCCCTGTATGTGTCTCCTCCAGTTCTATCCAGTAAGAGGACAACACCAGAGAGATGTCCCCATCCTCTTCTCCCACAGGACTGTAAACAAGAAGATCCCGATGTTCCTCAGGATCATCAGGTAGATGGAGAGAAGGAGCCATGAAATCTCCCTATGATGTGTAGATGGCTGTGAAGGTCTTGTGCTCAGTCTTGTTTTATCCTCCAGTATTATGTGTTATACTTGTGTAATGAGAGTGGTGGAGATGGCAGGATTAGGAGAGATAAGAGCTTTGAGGATTCCTTTTAGTTCTCGTTCACACTACTGTATTTTCAGTGCTGTCCATAAAATAACACAACGTCTCGCCCTCAGACCATTGTTATTGGATGTAGCAGTGCAGATGGGGATTTTCTTTCTCACTGACAGAATCTGCGTGTGAGAATAATCCCAGCATCCTCTAGTGCCTTCCGTAAATCGGAGGAGACTCGTCCATTCAGGTCTGTGTCTGCACAAACCATCAGATTCCCTGCTCCACCATACAGCAGACATTGTGTTACGGGTACATTGCAGTTCTGTAATGGATGAAGCTGTAAATGGTCTTGTAAATGATTAATAGCGGCTGTAAATACCGGATTGTATATGGATGACAAATAAGAAAAGACTTGTCCTAGTTTTCTGGATGAAGCTGTGATGATTCTTTATCCGGCCGTGTGATCCCGGCATTAGAGGCCGTTACATCCCGGGAAGAGAGGATTTATCTACAAAGTGTAAAATCTTTCCCTTCCCTGAATATTTCTGCCTCCGGTCACATCCCGTCTGCCGGTATAACGGGCTCCGCACCACAAAACTCACATCCAACTCATCAATTGTGTTTTTTTCTAAGTCACTTTTTTTGTGTTCTTGTATTAATGTTTTTTGTTACAAATTCTTCAGAATGGAGCAAGTGGATGATGAATTTTGCGTACAATAGAAACGCTTTGTATTTTTCCTGTGACCTGTGTTTTTGACTTTTTAGTGCAAAATGTCTCGTGTTCCTAAATGGCTGCAAGTTTGCACCAAAGTATTTGCTATACATAAAATATCTCGGGTGTGGACTGAAGAACATTTTTGACAAAATTTCATTGTTTTTTGAAAGTAGACATACCGTTCCTTGAAAAACTATTGTCGCGGGCGGAGGAGGGGACGCTGCGCTCTCCCACTGCTCGGGTCCGACTGCTACTGCCGTTGCTCGGTGGCTCGAGCGATGGGCCGGATCCCGGGGACTCGAGCAGCGCTCCCCGAGTGAAAAGGGGTGGTTTGGTTTTGGGAATATTGTCCGTGACGCCACCCACGGTTGTGGTGATTGTGTGGACACCACCGCTGCTCTGGACGGGGATCCCGGGAGCAGTGACAGGGAGCAGCTTTGGTTGTTAATTCTCCCCTCCGTGGGTAGGGGGGTTGGTTGTCCTGGGGCCCGGTGATGGGGTAGGGATTGATGGCAGGCGGGTTGCGGGGCCTGATGAGGTGCAGGGTCGCAGGGGCAGCGCTGTGCCGCACGGCACGGAGGTACTCACTCAGCCCAATGATGATGACACAGTTCACGGTAAAACAAGCGGCTGGATGAACGGGTCCCTCGGACGGCTGCGGTGTCTCCCGACAGGTTAGTGGTGACTGCCTTTCCCTGCACCTAGATACGGTTGTTGGTTCCAATGGGTTCCCACTGGTAACCCGCTCCCCGGCTTGGATATGGGCCGGAGGAGCCCCTTTTGCCCGCAGGCGCTGGCCCTGAGAAACGGTTGCCTTGGCGGTGGCGGTGTCTCTCTCACTAGGTTGGACTGTTGCCTTCTGTCGGGACTTGACTGTTTGGAAACCCAGGAGGTCCCCTTCACTAACGGATTCGGCAAATTCACGGCGACTCCTAGCCTTGCCGGGGTCCGAAAAGCCCCTGCCACTGGTGCTGGCTTCTCTTTGCGTACCGGTCCGGTACCGCCGGGCCACCACCCGTCCACGGTCCTTACGGTAGACTCCAATCGGCCACTCCTGCAGACGGTCACCACCGTCTGCCAACCTTGCTGTGTCGCCCGGGCCACACACCCGGACGCCGTCAGTCAGTTGCTCTCCTACTACACTTTCCTCCTTCCACTGTCACTGTCCAAAACTGAACTCTCCTCTCTCCTCTCCAAAACTGAACTGGTTGTTTTCCCGCCTCCAGGACTGTGAACTCCTCGGTGGGCGGGACCAACCGCCTGGCCCACCCCCTGGTGTGATCATCAGCCCCTGGAGGAGGGCAACCAGGGTTTTGTCTGACCTTGATGTGCCTGCTGGGAGTGTGGGGTGTTGTGGTGTTGTTCTCTGTGGCCCCTGGCTTGTCCAGGGCGACACACTATGCACACCCGATGAACATTTCCATGTATTTTTATATTACAGCCACAAATAAGTGGATTTTATTGGAGTTTTATGTGATACCAACATAAAGTAGCAAATATTTGTGAGTATAAAGGAAATTATACACGGATTTCTAAACATTTTAAGTAATGTAACTATGAAAATTGTGATATGCATTAGTATTTAGCCCCCTGAGTGAATACTTTGCAGGACAAATCTTTCACTGCAATTGCTGCTGCCAGTCTCTAGGGGTATGTGTCTACCAGCTTTGCACATCTAGAGGTGACATTTTTGCCCTTTCTACTTTATAAAACAGCTGTATCTCTGATAAATTGGAAGAAGGCGTCTGTGAAGCAATTTTCAATTCTTATGTTTTGCTTTTAAAAATGTTCAAATTTGTGGAGTTTATGACTTATAGATTCTCCCCCTGAGCTCTGGATCTCTCCTGCTTTTCCATTGACCATATGCATTTTGGCTGCTTCTCTATAATTAGTGCTCTCCTTGCTTGGGATGTTGGTTCAGGTGGACGGCCATGTCTTTCTCGTTTTGCAGTTGTGCTATATGTGACAACTCAGCATCTGGAGATTTGTGTGAGTGGTGAACTGTTCTTAATTAGGCCAGACATATCGTGCCTTTGATTGCAAAATCAAGAGGAGTTAGCCATTGTTTCATGTCAGACTGACCAGAGCCCTATTGTCTGTTAAATATTGATTGCCTCAGCTTCTTTGACTATGTCAATTAGAGGAATATATGATGCAGTCAGATTGAACTGAACCAATGAGAGAACAGCCATCTCCCACCAATCCTGTAAGATACAATACTCTGAAATGAGAACTGAGGGGTATAAAAAGGGCTTTGCTTCTCTTTCCACATTAATTTTGCAGGACTTCAGCCTAAAATCTGCATTTTTAGCTGGAGGATCACAGATCTGCTTCACTGCTCAATGCTGAGCCCACAATTGTGCCTGGAGAACCCAGGTGAGGACAATTCAGTTGTCTGGCTACATATCTTGCTGTGCTCGTTCAGCTTTCTAAGCTTGCCGCTATCTCCTCTCAGTGGGTGCTCATCAAAAGCGAAGTGCTGTTGGCTGTGATAGTTGGCCCAGGAAGCCCCGAAGTCGCAAAGTTTCTAATCCCTTGCGAGCCAACGGATGGGTGAGACTCTGTCACTTGTACCATCTTGAGGTCTTGCTGGAAATGTACGATATGTGTTTGCCTGTTGGTGAACCAGTAACGTCTTACCAAGGTGTGGTTCCCTCACCCTGTGTTGTCTGAGTAGTGTTCTGCCCACAAAAAATGAGTGCAAGCGTTCAGTGGGATGAGCCCTGGTCTGGGCGGTCTTTCTGAAGACAACCAGGCCAGCGGACGACCCTACCAACTGTCCCTTGTGTCTCCACACTATACTGCTGACATTTTTGGATGATGGATTGAATAGTGCTTACTGAGATGTTCAGAGCTTTGGCTATTTTTTTTTATAACTGAAGCCAGCTTTACTCTTCTCTACGACTTTATCCCTGACCTGTCTGGTGGGTTCCTTGGTTTTCAAGATGCTGTTTGATTCCTAATGTTCTGAAATAAAACTTGTGAAACCTTCAAAAAACAGCTGTAGTTATACTGAAAATAAATGATACTGGTGACTCAATTTACTAATTATGTGACTTCTGGAAGCAATTGGTCACTCTGACATCATACTACAAGGGACTGAATACAAATGCTCATCACAATATTAAGATTTATATTTTGAAATAATTAGATTTTTTTCTATCATTTCCTTTACAGTTCACAAATACTTGTTACTTAATGCTGGTATATCACATAAAACCATAATAAAATACATTTACGTTTGTGGGAGTAACGTAAAAATAAGTGGAAACGTTCCGGGGGTGTGAATACCTTTTTCAAGGGGCAAAAATCATTCATGACTCTAAAAATATCAGACTTGTTCCCTGGATCAATGTCCCATCACAAAATCTAGTACTGACAACCTGCCATAATATACTTTTCACAGAAGGCATCCAAGCCCGCCTTGAATTTTTGTAGTCTATCAACAATTATCACATCATGTGTCAGAGAGTTCCATATTCTCACTGCTCTTACAGTAGAGAATCCCCATCTGTGATTATGATTGAACCTCCTTGTCATCATTGCAGGCCTCAGTTGTAAAAAGCTCATTAGAAATATCTAAGTAATGCCCCTGATATACTTGTACATTGTAATAAAATCTCCCCGTAGCCTTTGTGTTTCCAAAATGAATAACCCCAAGCTTGCTAACCTGTCCTCCTAGTGCAGACCTTCCTTTCCTTTAATGGTCGCTCTTCTCTGCACCCGCTCTAGTTCAGTTATGTCCTCCTCATTCACTGGAGCCCGAAATTGTGCAGAATATTGTAAGTGTGGCCGCACTAGTGACTTGTATAGAGGCAAAACTGTTCTTGTCCGGAGCATCTGTGCCTCGTTCACTGCATCCTATTATATTATCTGCCTCGGCAGCAGCTTCCTGGCACTGGTTGATTTTCTCGTCCACCCGCACACCCACGTCTTTTGTATGCAGTAATTTTGTGTATATTTAAAAAAAAAAAAAAAATCAGTGAGAATCAGACAAAAAAATCTGGAAACCTAAAAACCTGCAAACATACAAAAAAACCATCAAAAACAAGCAAACAGATTAATATTATAAAATAGTCACGTGCCATACATGTGGAAGAAAAGCCGCTTCCTAATATTATTGGATTGAGGTTCTTCATTTCGGTTAATGCAGCCCCAAAACCATGTATTGTCTTCTTCTTCATGCCATACATGTTAGTGTTATTTCTGCAGCCAGTAGATATAAAGTCTCCAGTAATTATATTACTGTACAGGATTCTTTATGATGTCACATCATCATCTTCTCCCCATTCAGGTCCCTACAATATCGGATCCTCTCAGTGGAGATCTTCTATATAAGAGAATTCTCCTGATTGCCCCATCAAGGATGGAAAAGGAGAGGGATAAGATGGCGGAGAGGACATTACACCTCACCCTAGAGATCCTCTTCCGGCTTACTGGAGAGGTGAGAGATTCTGATGACGTCACATTACATCATTCTTATCTATGGGAATAACAGATGCACAGAACTGGAGAGGTGAGGACTCTGGAAATGTCTGGAGTGAGATTTATTACTGTGTCTCTCCATAACCAGGATTACACAGTAGTGAAGAAGACCTCTAGTGAGCGCTGTCAGGCCCCTGTGTCTGAGGGATGGGGAAGACCCCTGAGCCCAATCACAGGGCCTCCACCTCACCCCCCGATACATGAGGACAACAATGACCAGAAGATCCTAGAACTCACCTACAAGATGATTGAGCTGCTGACTGGAGAGGTGACACTGCTGGGAATTCTGGGACATTATACAGTAACGCTATGAAGGGATCGGGGGTGACGGTATCATTGTATGTGTCAGGTTCCTATAAGGTGTCAGGACGTCACCGTCTATTTCTCCATGGAGGAGTGGGAGTATTTAGAAGGACACAAAGATCTGTACAAGGACGTCATGATGGAGGTTCCCCAGCCCCTCACATCACCAGGTAATAATAATAATAATAATAATAATACTACACATAATAGACAGGACTAAATACACACGGCCTATAATTATCTGTATGTAAGGAGTGAATTCAGTCCCTGTATGTGTCTCCTCCAGCTCTATCCAGTAAGAGGACAACACCAGAGAGATGTCCCCATCCTCTTCTCCCACAGGACTGTAAACAAGAAGATCTCGATGTTCCTCAGGATCATCAGGTAGATGGAGAGAAGGTGCCATGAAATCTCCCTATGATGTGTAGACGGCTGTGAAGGTCTTGTGCTCAGTCTTGTTTTATCCTCCAGTATTATATGTGCTATACTTGTGTAATGAGAGCGGTGGACATGGCAGGATTAGAGCTGATCATAGATGAGACTTCTCCATCTGTCTGTGACTTTTACAATATTTGTTTCAGGGGGAAGATCTGCCCCATATTAATACTACAGAGACATATGTGAGGGGTGATGAGCGGAGTAAAGAGGAGATTCCTACAGATAACCGCCCAGGTGAGTAGTGACCACTAAATGCAGAGAAGTCACAGATTCTTCTCAGTCACCGGCTGCTACGATGTGGGACTAAAAGGAATGAAAATAACTTATCCTAAAAAGAAGGTGAAAGAGGTTCCCGTACGTCCTAGACACGGAGAATGTGCAGTTTATAGTGGAATGTTCACATGTTCCATATTATTTATACTGGTGATTCATTGATTTCTTGTATATTATTGGATTAGAGCACTTATGTGCAGGTATAGTCTAAAATAAGACACATGTACAGAACCTCTAGATGCAGAGTGGTGCCGGACAGCCCCTTTAAAATATAAGGGTTTATTAGAATCGATGTGGAAAAATGTTGCTGTATACAGGCCAGATACAGAGGCGGCCATCCACACCCTACCCCCCCTCCCCTGACAGTTTTCCTGCACATGTTCTACTATTTGGTTACATAAGATGGTTGCCTAGATCTCTTGTACAGAGTATAGCAGCATTTTTCTGCACCTGATTGCCAGGCCAAGATCGAAGAAGAGCACTAAAGTAGTTGCCCTGAAATGGCAATGGATTTAACAGGAGAGTAATGCTTATATTATAATAATAATCTTTATTTCTATAACGCCAACATATTCATATTTACAGTTCAATGGTTCATATACAAACAATCATAAGTAGTTAAGCCCCTCCCTCTAAAGGGTAAGCCCAGGTCCCCCTGTGATCCAGTGTGTTCACTACTCCCATTTGCTGCCTCTATATTGGCCACAAGCATTACAGCAATGACTAGCACAGAG
Organism: Anomaloglossus baeobatrachus; assembly: GCF_048569485.1. NCBI lineage: Eukaryota > Metazoa > Chordata > Amphibia > Anura > Aromobatidae > Anomaloglossus > Anomaloglossus baeobatrachus. Next base: position 92,905 of record NW_027441947.1, read on the forward strand.
CGAAAGTGTCTGAGCAGTGATTAGCTAGTAGTAACGATTACCCTGGCGTCAGCATTAAAGATTCATTGGAGAAGGGAAAGTCTAGTGAGGGGGGAGGCCAATTAATAGAGAATTACAGTAATCAAGGCGGGAGTGGGTCAGGGCCACAGTGAGTTGTTTCCATAGTGAGAAAGCAGCGGATTCTAGAGATGTTTTTCAGGTGCAAGCTGTCACGGGTTGATAGGGGAACACAGGGAAGCTCATACTGGCCCTAGGGTGAGCGTAGGGGCTCAGCCTTAACATCTGGAGGTACCCTTGTTGGTAGGGAGGTCCAGGCCTCCAACCTAGGTCATAACTCCTGTCCTTGTCTCTGATGTTAAGACCCCCCCTCCACAACCCAACACTCAGGGGAAAGGGACAAGAACCAAAGTAAACACCCCACTAAGAAATATGATAAACAGGGGTAACAACTACTCGTACACATGGGAACCACACACAAAGGAGCCACTAAAACTGCATGAGGGAAATAAACAGAAAAGGGGGGGAATGAAACACTACTGGGGAACATCCGTACCATTTAACCAGCACACCTAGAAATTCTGCAGCCTGCAACACAACTCTCAGAGAGAGGAAGGAAAATAACAGCTCCTTCCACCTCCTGGCCAAGGTTCCAAATGGTGAAAATAACCTGCACCCTCTGGTAGAAGTTGAGGGTATTTATAGGGCCTGGGCTTGGTCCAAACCGGAAACACCTGTCCAGGAGTCAGGAGCTGCTGGAAGGTAAACTGACATTAACCCTCTCCTCCCCAAAGGAAAGGGAATCCATTTAATAAACTGAGTCCCACAAGAAAAAGTGAGACTCAGAACCTGTCACAAAAATCTGCAACAGAGGAAAGTTCGTGACACAAGCGACAAGAGTCACCGAGAGATTGTGTATAAGAGGTGAAGGGAACATCGGTGTCAAACATAACACCCAGGCAGCCAGCATACGGCCTTGGCGTTATCATGGTGCTGCACACAGAAAGGGAGATGTCAGGATTAGGTAGGTTAGTAGACGAAGGGAGTAGAAGTTCAGTTTTGGATAGGTTACGTTTCAGACAGAGAGCAGACATGATGTTAGAGACTGCGGACAGACAGTCACTGGTGTTCTGTAGTACAGCGGGGGTGAGGTCAGGGAATGAGGTGTATAGCTGTGTATATTCATTTATTACATACTTCCACTTTTTTAACAACATGATAAAACCACTTTACAAATTTACTTTTCTAGTTTTACACTTTCTGCAAAGTCAGAGATTCTTCATACATAATCGTACTGCTCCTCCATTCTGCAGTAAAATGCATGTGACTGTTAGGGATTGTGCCAGACAGACCCCTCTAATAGGACTGACAGACAGGCTCATTTATGATTCTCCACTAAAGGCCCTGTCACACACACAGATAAATCTTTGGCAGATCTGTGGTTGCAGTGAAATCATGGCCATATTGTTCCATTTGTACACAGCTACAAACCTGGCACTGATTGTCCACAATTTCACTGCAACCACAGATCTGCCACAGATTTATCTGTGTCTGTGACAGGGCCTTAAGAGTCTTACTACAAAATAGTGGTGACCAACGCTCTGAGACATGAACCTAGGAAGATGCTGAATTCAACACTGAATTGGGAAACTGCTTGAGCCAATCCTGGTGGCCTGATATCATTCTCTAGTGGTCCTTGCTCCGTGGTCTTCAGTTAGAATGTGAACTGTGTTGTCACCATTACCTTAGTGAATAATGAAATTTTGCAACATGACTTGCAATTTTAATGGACTTTGGCTATAGTTAAAAAATAAACTATACATTATTGAAAAAGTATTAACAGTGTTATTCTTAACAGGTGACTGTATTAGGAGATCAGAGGGGCTTCTGACTTCTTCAGACATTGATCATCAATCATATGATCTTGGTGTGCTACAAGACACATATGAAGAACATTGCGTTATCCCAGCTGTATCCTCAACGCTTCAGAGCAAAGATCTACCATCTGATACTATTAAACAGGTCTTATTTTCTGATTCATCACTGGCTATTAAGGAAAATAAAAGTCACAGAAGAGATGTTAGAATTACCATAGGAACGAAGACATTTTCATGTTCAGAGTGTGGGAAGTGTTTTAATTGTCAATCAAACCTTGTTGTACAGAAGAGAACTCACACAGGTGAGAAGCCATATCCATGTCCAGAATGTGGGAAATGTTTTGGAAAAAAATCAAAACTTTTAACACATCAGATAACTCACACAGGACATAAGCCATTTTCATGTCCAGAATGTGGGAAATGTTTTACAACTAAATCAACTCTTGTTACACATCAGAGAATTCACACAGGGGAAAAGCCATATTCATGTTCAGAATGTGGGAAAGATTTTATTCGGCTATCAGGTCTTCGTTTCCACCAGAGAAGTCACACAGATGTGAAGCCATATTCATGTTCAGAATGTGGGAAATGTTTTGCACATAAATCACATCTTGTTGAACATCAGAGAACTCACACAGGAGATAAGCCATATCCATGTCCAGAATGTGGGAAATGTTTTGGAAAAAAATCAAATCTTGTTACACATCAGATAACTCACACAGGACATAAGCCATTTTCATGTCCAGAATGTGGGAAATGTTTTACAACTAAATCAACTTTTGTTACACATCAGAGAATTCACACAGGGGAAAAGCCATACTCATGTTCAGAATGTGGGAAAGATTTTACTCGGCTATCAGGGCTTCGTTTCCACCAGAGAATTCACACAGATGTGAAGCCATATTCATGTTCAGAATGTGGGAAATGTTTTGGAGAAAAATCAACTTTTGTTACACATCAGAGAACTCACACAGGAGATAAACCATTTTTATGTCCAGAATGTGGGAAATGTTTTGGAGAAAAATCAACTTTTGTTACACATCAGAGAACTCACACAGGAGATAAACCATTTTTATGTCCAGAATGTGGGAAATGTTTTACAGCTCAATCACATCTTGTTAGACATCAGAGAACTCACACAGGGGAGAAGCCTTTTTCATGTTTAAAATGTGGGAAATGTTTTACAACTAAATCACATCTTGTTACACATCAAAGAAATCACACAGGGGAGAAGCCATATTCATGTTCAGAGTGTGAGAAAAATTTTACTCGGATATCAGGTCTTCGTTTCCACCAGAGAATTCACACAGATGTGAAGCCATATTCATGTTCACAATGTGGGAAATGTTTTACAGATAGATCAACTCTTGTTACACATCAGAGAATTCACACAGGGGAGAAGCCTTTTCCATGTCCAGAATGTAAGAAATGTTTTAGATTTAAATCAAATCTTGTTACACATCAGAGAACTCACACAGGGGAGAAGCCATTTTCATGTTTAGAATGTGGGAAATGTTTTGCCGATAAATCATATCTTATTACACATCAGAGAATTCACACAGGGGAATAGCCTTTTTCATGTCCAGAATGTGGGAAATGTTTTACAATTAAATCAAATCTTGATACACATCAGAGAATTCACACAGGGGAAAAGCCGTTTTCATGTTCAAAATGCGCTAAACGTTTTGTGTGTAAATCACATTTGATTAAACATCAAAAAAATCACATAGGGAAGAAGCCATATTTTTGTTGAGAATGTGAGAAATTCTTTTCTTTCAAAACATCTCATGTTAAATATTAAAGAGCTCACATAGGTGACAAGTAATTTTCATACCCAGAAAGTGGGAAATGTTTTATTTATTAAATGTTTATTCTTTTTATCAAAAATTAAGAATTTAAGTGACTTTTTTTCCCACAAAAAATGTAAGAGCCAAAAAACTTACAAAATAGCATTTTTTTTTGTATTGTACAGTCATTTTTATTATGATTTTCAAAAGTTTAACAGGGAAGAATAAAGTAAAAATCAAAACCATAGATTACATAGCTTGGCGGAGGTAGGGAGTGAAAGAGGGATGCTAAAAAGTAATAGCAAGTTTTAATAGAAATAGAAAAGAGGGAGGGAAGGGAAAGTACAGGAAAAAATTAACCCTTCAACCCCTTCATCCCAGGCGATTTTTCGTTTTTGTTTTTTCCTCACCTTCTTCCGAGAGCCTTAACTTTATTTTTCCGGCTTTTTGCCATTTGAGGGCTTATTTTTTTGTACGACGAGTTATGATTTTGAATTAAATCATTAGTTTTACCATATAGTGTACTGGAAAACAGGAAAAAAATTCCAAGTGAGGTGAAATTGCAAAAACAGTATTTTGGGGATATTTTATTCAGTGTTCATTTTATGGTAAAACTGATGCCTCATGTCGTTATGAGTTCGTGGATACTAAACATGTATACTTTTTATTTTTATCTAAGGAGTTAACAAAAATTCTGAAGTTTGTCCTAATAAAAAGAATTTCGCTTTTGACGCCATTTTCTGAGACCCATAGCGTTCTCATTTCTTAGGATCTGGGGCTCAGTGATGGCTTATTTTTTGCATCATGAGCTGACATTTTTAATTTCACTATTTTTCTGTAGTTGCTAAGTTTTGATCACCTGTTATTGCATTTTTAAACAATATTGAAGTGACCAAAAAACTTAACTTTGGCGTTTGGAATTTTTTTTCTCGCCACGCCGTGTATAGATCAGATAAATGGATTTTATATTTTGATAAGGCATTTCTGAAGGCGGCAATACCAAATGTGTAATTTTTTATTGTTTTTAACTGATTTATTTTCAATGTGGCTAATGAGAGATGATTTGAACTTTTTTTTTAATTTTTTTTTATTTTTCATATTTTTAAACTTTTTTTCCTTTTTAATAGTCTCCCTAGGGGACTTATCACTGCACGCTGCGAGCACTTGTTCGCAGCGATGTTGCTCTGATCAGCAGAAATGCAGCATTCCTGTCAGTGCCGGTGGTCTGTGGTCCCAGGATGGGAGTTATGGTAGCGTTAGGCGTCATCAGCTGACCATGCTCTACCATGTTAATACCAAGGCACCCTGTGATCACGTTACGGGGCGCCGAAGGCGGCGGGGAACAGCGCGATCCCCATCGTGGCCATTTAAATTGTGCTGTCAGTGCAATCTAAAGGGTTAACAGGTGCGGGTGGATCAGATCAGTAGAGATGTGTGAGGATTACCACGGGCTTGCCGCCGGAGACTACGGTAACCAGGGGGAGGCAACAAAGGGCGTACAAGTACGTCCTTGGTCGTAAAGTGGTTTAGAAAAAAGGGAGGATATTACAAGCGCTATATATACTTGCATTGTCGCTTATTTATTTTTTAGTCTACGATAAGCCCAATGCTTAGTCCAAGGTTAATGTTGTTTTTAATCTGTATGTTCCTAAATTAAAATAAAATTCCATAAAATGTTGCTTAGTCCTTAAAAACTTTCTGGATTTTTCTTCTTTCATCTTTTAAGGCAGGAGGCATCTTTGTAATTCTATGACGTCACCTTGTTTCTCTGAAAGGGGGAGTTTGTTATTGGATAGGGCATGGGTCCCCAATTCCAGTCCTCAAGGGCCGCCAACAGTGCATGTTTTCAGGATTTCCTTAGTATTGCACATGTGATAATTTAATCACCTGCACAGTTGATGATTCCAACACCCAAGCAATGCTAAGGAAATCCTGAAAACATGCACTGTTGGCGGCCCTCGAGGACTGGAGTTGGGGAACCCTGAGATAGGGCTTCCCCTGATGGTTCTTGGAATGATCTTTTCTTTCATGATGCAGGTGCATCTCAATAAATTAGAATATTATAAAGTTAATTTATTTCAGTAATTCTATGCAAAAAGAGAAATGCATATATTATATAGTCATTACACACAGAAGGCTCTATTTCAAGTGTTAATTTCTGTTAATGTTGATGTTTATGGCTTACAGCCAATGAAAACCCAACAATCATCTCAGAAAATTAGAATAATTGCCACAAAATACATTCAAATGCTTCCACACACAGATGCTCAAGACCAAAAAGATTAAATGACCGAGCTTTAGGCAATTTGGCATTTGGCCAAAAGGTAATAGCACAACCATATGGGTGGAGGGGTGGCAAAGCCTCGGCCTCTTTTTCCGAGATAATGTCTCCGAAGTCCTTCAAGTATTCTGGAAGACCCTCCAGACTTGCGGAGAAAACGTACAGATTTGAGACACCCTTTATGACAATCAGGACTAGGGATGGGCAAACCCGAACTGTAAAGTTCGGGGTCCGTACCGAACACATGGCGTTCGTGCACACGACCCCAAACACGAGCTTTCTGGGACAACCGTGTCACAGTTCGTGTCCAGGGGCTGTTAAAAAAAAACATGTTATTAAAAAAACATTCTGATCATACTTACAGGTCTCGCGACACGTCCTGCAGACTTGTCTCCCGGCATTTCTGCTTCTGCGTCCGTCCGATCAATGCCGTTTCCCCTGGTAAGCACCTCTGGTTAAAAGGACCTGCCGTGACCGTGATGTCATTCCCATGTGACCAGTCATGTGAATGCTGTATTACCTCATTGGCTACAGACGTCACGTGAGTATGACGTCATCAAAAGTCCTGGTGCGCCGTGATGCGATGACAATCTCCCGACGGCAGCGGGTCAGCTGCATGTACGTATTTCCATGCAGCTGAAGCGCTCCTGTCCTGAGAGTGGGGTGATGCAAAGCGAGATGTAAGTACAATCATCCCCATCACTGTCAGCCTGCTACATCGCTCTGTCTAGAGCGATGTAGCAGACCTCACGTGGCTCTCTGTGTTTCTCATTATGTATAGACACTGTCTGTGCACAGTGAAGAAGCCGAGTTGGCATTGCGCTTTTCTTCTCACTGTATATAGCCTGTGTGCAGAGTGATGAAGCAGAGTTGACATCGCTGTCTCAGTGGATTACGTCGGACTAAGGATTTTTTTTATAATAAAGATGGAGGCTCTAAATGTTTTTTTTGTTTTTTTTCTAATGAAAAAAATATCTGTGTTGTGTTTTTTTACTGTTTCCTAGAAATTCATGGTGGCCATGTCTAATTTGGCGTGACACCATGAATTTTCGGGCTTAGTACCATCTGAAAATACCAAGCTGGTATTAACCCCTTTATTACCCAGCGTACCACAGTCATCACGGCCGCTGGACGAGCTGGGTAAAGCGCCTGGAAATGGCGCTAAGAAACAATGCGCCATTTCAAGGGGCGGCTGCGGGCTGTCGAGAATCCCAACCCCCAGCTGCCAGGCTTTACCTGATTGGTGATCAAAATATGGCGGCAGCCCATGCATTTTTTTTAAATTATTTTTTTTAAATAAAAAAAAAAAATTAATGGGTTTCCCTGTATTTTGATTGCCAGCCAAGGTAAATTGGGTAGATGGGGGTGGCAGCTTTATCTGTGCTGAGAATCAAAAATACGGCGGAGCGAAACATTTTTTTTAATGATTTATTTATTTTTACAGTACTGTGATGTCAGGCAATCAAAATACAGGGCAGCCCATTTTTTTTTGTTATTTAAATAAATAATTTAAAAAAATATGCGTGGGCTTCTGCTGCAGTTTCTATTGCTACCTAAGGGTAATCCAAGCAGCTACTGGCTGCTATCCCCCACTGCTTGGTGTTACCTTCACTGGCAATGGGAAATCCAGGGAAGCTTTTTTTTTTGTCAAAAAAACTAAAAAAAAAATGGCGTGGGCTTTACCATATTTTTGTATGCTAGCCAGGTACAACAGGCAGGTATCGGCTGCCCCCAACCCCCAGATCCCTATTTGTACCCAGCTGGGAACCAAAAATATGGGGAAGCCCTTTTTTTAATTATTTCATGAATTTCATGAAATCATTAAAAACAAACAGACCCAATTTTTGTGTCCAGCCAGGTACAACTAGGCAGCTGGGAATTTGAAAACGCAGCGCAGTTTGGCCCAAGCTTTCTGCCCCCCCCCCCCCCCCCGCTGTGAATTGCAGTCCACAGCCGCCTGTTATGATTCAGTGACCGAGGAGGACCAGGAAAAGGACAAAAACTCGGACACCCAAAAAATAACCAGAGTGGCTGGAACCTTAACAGACTGCAGACCTAATACTGACACACAACTAGAAGTAGCCGTGGGGTGTGCCTACCATGACCTAGTCGCCTCGACACAGCCTGAGAACTAAATATTCTGACAGAGAGAAACATTAGAAAAGCTAATCTGCCTTGGAGCAGTCCCCAAAGATATAGATAACCCTCCACATGTAAAGACTATGGTGATATAAGAAAACACAATATGTAGCTAGAGAACAGATTCAGCAAAGATGAGGCCCAAACTATCTGCATAGGAAAGGATAGAAAAGAGCACTGACTGCAGCCGTAAAAACCCTAGTAAATACCAGCACGCCTGATATGGTAAGAATCCTGAGCCTACACAGGCTCTTCGCCAATATATCAGTACTCTGATGTTACTGGGATCCAAGAAAAACACAAATATAGAGGAGGGACTGAATTTTGTTACATAGCAGAACATGGGGCAAGGTACACAGATACTCCCAGCAGGGAATAATCCAACTCCACCAAAAACTCCACACACGCAAAAACAACAAGAAAGTGAAAATAATAAGCATAGGTACAATAACCAACTTATCTGAGAGGAGTTCTGGTAGACACAGAGAAAAGGGCTAGTTTCAGAATGTCCTTAGCACACAGGAGATACATTGAGTACCGGCAAGGAACAGGAGGAAACTACTTAGTTATATAGGCCCAATCCAAATAGCCTGATTGCCAATCCTCCTTAGCTGTCTGGTTTCCATTCAGCAAGTCAACTGCACTACCAGCACTGACCACAAGAGGGAGCCCCAAACTAGAATCTAATTGAAAAGTATTCACAACAGCCGCCCCAAAAAATGGCGCTTTCATAGAAGTGCCATCTTCTGGGGCTGTATCCAACTTTTCCAGCGGTCCTGGTGCCGAGTGGCACGCTGGGTAATAAGGGGTTAATACCAGATTTGTTTTACTAGCTAGTATTAAGCCAGAGATTCTTAATGTCAGGCCAAGTTTGACCTGGCCATTAAGAATCTCCAATAAAGAGTTAAAAAAAGACACCACACAGAGAATAAAATACTTTATTAGAAATAACTACACAGACACACTGAGGGACTCCATGTTTTTTACTCCCTTTCACCCCTCCACGATCCTGGTCTTCTGTCTTCTCCTTCAACCCATGCAGCTCTGCTATATCAGGCAGCACAGGGGAGGAAGAACGCTGCCTCTCCTCTGTGCTGTGTAATCACTCAATGAGTGAGCAGAGACTGCGGGTTGGTAACCGGTGACGTCACCGCTGCCATTGTTGCCATAGTAACCTGATGGGTAAGTTACTATAGCAACAGTGATCTCCGATCATCTGATTCCTAGCGCCGCTATTCATCACCGGCTGTGGCAGCCAATCCCTGCAATGTGGGCTGACTCTGTAAAAAGCGCCGACATGCAGGGACGGGGAGCTGAGCATGTGCCCGAGCATGTCGCCGATACACGGCAGTCGCCGAGTATACCGAGTACTGAGATACTTGGGCAAGCATCGCGTACCGGCGACATGCACTGACAGGACCTATCATGACTAGTGATGAGCCACCACCCAAGTGTTCAGGTTCGTTTCCTCGAACTGCGGGTGTGTTCGTCGAACATTCATCGAACACTTTCGAACACCATTGAAAACAATGACAGGCAAACACAAACACATACAAACACATAGAAAACACCTTCTAAGGTGTCCAAAAGGTGACAAACTACTCAGAAGACACAACAAACACATGGAAAAGTGACAAGTACATATACTCATGCGAAAAGAAAAGAGCTGGACGAGTAAAAGGAGGAGGAGACACATATAGGCATGTCATGCCCTTCTAAAATCATGTAAAACACAGCAAGAGGACTCCAACAAGAGTCTCCATTTTTTTCCAAAAATTTGGGCACAGACACCACTTAAGTGGCATCAATTGTCCCACAGTTGCAAACTTAAAATGGTTATGTTCATAAAGCACATTCAAAAATCCACAAGCTTTTAGTCTCCCCAGGATGATACAGGGGTAGAAAAGTCGTTGCGGATCAATGACCTGTTCATGTTGATGAACGTTAGTCTGTCCACATTGTCACTGGACAGACGTGTGCGCTTATCTGTCAGCACACCACCAGGCACACTGAACACACGTTCCGAGAGAACGCTGGCTGCAGGACACGACAAGATCTCCAAGGCGTAAGTGGCGAGCTTAGGCCATTTGTCCATATTGGAAGCCCAAAATAAGCAAGGCTCAAGTTGCACAGTCATGGCATCTATGGTCACTTGGAGATACTCCTGTGAGATTGACTCTGTGCACAACTGGTGTTTAGTGGAAAACCCGATCTAAGATTGTGTAACAGCTTCTGCTGATACTCCTGCATACGTGCGTCCTTTTGTATGGCAGGAATTATTTTGCCAAATTTTGACTTGTACCGGGGATCTAAGAGTGTGGCAACCCAGTAGTCAACATTACTTAGAATTCTGACAATCCGAGGGTCATGTTGTAGATAGTGCAGCAAGAAGGCGCTCATGTGTCTTGCGCATCCAGGATGACCAAGTCCTTGTTGTGTTGGTGGCGGCGAGGTGAGAATCATGTTTCCTTCCTCTGCCCTCTCCCCCCAACCTTGCACAACAAAAATGTGATCTAGGTCTCCTTCATCTGCTGAGTCTTCCATGCCCATCGCCAGTTCGTCCTCCATTTCTTCCTGGGCTCCTGCACCTTCCTCAACAGTTTGGCTGCTACCATGCGCCCTTGTTAATCTTTCTTCCCCACCGTCCCATGCCTGCCGCCTTGATGCTGCTGACCGTCTGGACCTTGGAGATCTTGTTATCCCTTCTGCATATGACTCCCCCTCTACTTCCTCCCCTTCCTCTTGTCCCACCACCTGACTCCGAATACTGTTTAGAGTGTGCTCCAGCATGTAGATGACTGGAATAGTCTTGCTGATATGGGCATCGTCAGCGCTAAACATCTTTGTCGCCATGTCAAAACTGTGCAGAAGGGTGCTTAGGTCCTTGATCTGAGACCACTCCAGCAGCGTGATCTGCCCCACCTCTGGATCTCGTTGGCCCAGGCTATACGTCATAACGTATTGCACCAAGGCTCGGCGGTGCTGCCACAGTCGCTGAAACATGTGCACAATCGAATTCCAGCGTGTCGGCACATCGCATTTCAGCCGGTGAACTGGCAGGCCTAAAGACTTCTAGAGCGATGCAAGTCGTTGAGCTTCGGGGTGTGAACGGCGGAAGTGAGCACATAGCGACCGTGCCCTACGCAGAAGCCCATGTAGGCCGGGATAGTGGGTTAAAAATTGCTGGACAGGCAGGTTCAACAGATGAACCATACAAGGCACGTGTGTCACATGCCCCGGGGAAGGGCTGCACCCAGGTTTGCAGCATTGTCGCACACGGCCTTCCCTGGCTGCAGGTTGAGTGGAGACAACACTCGGTCTCCAGAGCTGACCACAAGTCGTCAGCTGTGTGACTCACATTTCCCAGACATTTCAAAGTAAAGGCCGCCTGAAGCCGTTGAGCTCTGCTGCCAGCATAGTAAGGAGGTGTGCGGGATTCCTTGTGCGCAGTTACAATGCAGGTGGCCTTACCAGACAGACTTGGGGTGGAGGTGGAGGACCGAGATGAGGTTGAGGAGGCAGAAGCAGTGGAGGAACTTCTACATAAAGAGGATTGATGCACAACTCGTGGGGACGGCAAGACTTGTACAGCAGACCCTTCTCCGTCTCTCACCATAGTTACCCAGTGCCCAGTCAGCGACATGTAACGCCCCTGTCCATGCTTACTGGTCCAAGTATCTGTGGTGAAATGCACGCTGTCACACACAGACTTTCTCAAGGAAGCGGTTATGTTGTGTGCAACATGCTGGTTTAGCGCAGGCACACCTTTCTTGGAGAAGTAGTGACGACTGGGCATCTGATACTGGGGCACTGGGACGTACATAAGTTCTCGAAAATCCTCTGTGTCCACCAGGCGGAAAGACAGCATTTCTGTAGCCAACAGCTTGCAGATGCTGAAATTCAACCTCTTGGCTTTGTCATGGCTAGGAGGAAATGGTCTTTTACTTGTCCACATCTGAGGGACCGAGGGCTGGCTGCTGTGCTGAGACGGCGTTGAGTAGGGTGTCCCTGGTAAACTGCTGGTCTGTGAGGAAGGTGCAAGCGGAGACATAATGCCTTCATCCAAAGGTGGTGCTCTCGATGTCTGAGAGAGATCAACACCAGCAGCTGTTTCCACTTCCAAAACAACTGATGACCTGCCATTCACACTGCCTGTTGCGGGTAAAGAGGTAGAAGGTCTGCGTCCAAAAGCATGTGTGACTGCTGTCCCCACAGTCACAGAGGATCAAGAGCACGCGGATGCACTTGATGGGGAAGACGGTGGTTGGCCCGCCCTGCTAGGCCGCATTGTAGCACAGTGAGCTTCCCACTGCGACTTATGCTTCATATCCATGTGATGGTTCATGGATGAAGTACTCAACTAGTGAGTTTTTGGCCTCTACTAGAGATTGGTGACAAATCTCACAGATGACATGAGTTGTGTGATCCTTTGCGATGTCAAAAAGGCTCAGGCTAGACAAGGCTTGGAGCCCATGCGACCTGCAGAGCCACCCCGACTTCTGCTCAGAGACAGAGTTGTGGCTGAGGATGCAGTTGTTGACGTGCTTCCAGTACTCCGTCTCTGTCGAGGAAGGCGCAACCTAACCTCGTCGTCAGTAGCATCCTCCTCCACCTCGTCTGCTGACCTCATCGACTGGCTGACTCTGAGTTGTCAAAACCATATAATTTGTATCTAGAATAGAGGATATACTACCATATAACCATGAAAAACCTCTAAAAAAACAATTTTATTAAATATTCAGTAAAATACTCCCAATCTAAAAACTTTGGGGTCATACCCAGTAGTTCAACACTAGACAAAAAGTCGTGATTGTGAACAGTGTATAAGGTCCTAAAAATAGGGCAGTAGGCCAAGGGCGTGCGCCCCCCGTTCGTGATTTTTAGGGGGTATCGCAATATGGGATGGAGGGACCTAGTATTCCCTAATGTTTATCCCTACCTGGCAACGGAGGTGAATACACCTTAAAGTTTTTGGGTGCCCCCGTTCCTCGGTGGCTTGCCCTAAATGCCCCTGTCACTATTCCTGGCCTATAACCACCACCAGTGCATTGTGTTGGGGTGATTAAGTGGTCATGCGTCAAAAGTCCTATGTCAAGACCTTATATAAATCAAACACAGATATTGTACATCACCAGTATTCCAGTTATATAGTTTCAAACACTATCCGCCCTCAATCATTAATTCAGCTAGTACATCATATTGTTGAGGGAGATATCAAAGGAGTTTCTGGGGAGATGAAAAAAGGTCTTGACAGAAGGTATGATAGGCCCAACTGTCCTAGTACAGTTAGATCCAGAAATATTTGGACAGTGACACAAGTTTTGTTATTTTAGCTGTTTACAAAAACATGTTCAGAAATACAATTATATATATAATATGGGCTGAAAGTGCACACTCCCAGCTGCAATATGAGAGTTTTCACATCCAAATCGGAGAAAGGGTTTAGGAATCATAGCTCTGTAATGCATAGCCTCCTCTTTTTCAAGGGACCAAAAGTAATTGGACAAGGAACTCTAAGGGCTGCAATTAACTCTGAAGGCGTCTCCCTCGTTAACCTGTAATCAATGAAGTAGTTAAAAGGTCTGGGGTTGATTACAGGTGTGTGGTTTTGCATTTGGAAGCTGTTGCTGTGACCAGACAACATGCGGTCTAAGGAACTCTCAATTGAGGTGAAGCAGAACATCCTGAGGCTGAAAAAAAAGAAAAAATCCATCAGAGAGATAGCAGACATGCTTGGAGTAGCAAAATCAACAGTCGGGTACATTCTGAGAAAAAAGGAATTGACTGGTGAGCTTGGGAACTCAAAAAGGCCTGGGCGTCCACGGATGACAACAGTGGTGGATGATCGCCGCATACTTTCTTTGGTGAAGAAAAACTTGTTCACAACATCAACTGAAGTCCAGAACACTCTCAGTGAAGTAGGTGTATCTGTCTCTAAGTCAACAGTAAAGAGAAGACTCCATGAAAGTAAATACAAAGGGTTCACATCTAGATGCAAACCATTCATCAATTCCAAAAATAGACAGGCCAGAGTTAAATTTGCTGAAAAACACCTCATGAAGCCAGCTCAGTTCTGGAAAAGTATTCTATGGACAGATGAGACAAAGATCAACCTGTACCAGAATGATGGGAAGAAAAAAGTTTGGAGAAGAAAGGGAACGGCACATGATCCAAGGCACACCACATCCTCTGTAAAACATGGTGGAGGCAACATGCTGGCATGGGCATGCATGGCTTTCAATGGCACTGGGTCACTTGTGTTTATTGATGACATAACAGCAGACAAGAGTAGCCGGATGAATTCTGAAGTGTACCGGGATATACTTTCAGCCCAGATTCAGCCAAATGCCGCAAAGTTGATCGGATGGCACTTTATAGTACAGATGGACAATGACCCCAAGCATACAGCCAAAGCTACCCAGGAGTTCATGAGTGCAAAAAAGTGGAACATTCTGCAATGGCCAAGTCAATCACCAGATCTTAACCCAATTGAGCATGCATTTCACTTGCTCAAATCCAGACTTAAGACGGAAAGACCCACAAACAAGCAAGACCTGAAGGCTGCGGCTGTAAAGGCCTGGCAAAGCATTAAGAAGGAGGAAACCCGGCGTTTGGTGATGTCAATGGGTTCCAGACTTAAGGCAGTGATTGCCTCCAAAGGATTTGCAACAAAATATTGAAAATAAAAATAAAATTTTTTTTTTGGGGTTTGGTTTATTTGTCCAATTACTTTTGACCTCCTAAAATGTGGAGTGTTTGTAAAGAAATGTGTACAATTCCTACAATTTCTATCAGATATTTTTGTTCAAACCTTCAAATTAAACGTTACAATCTGCACTTGAATTCTGTTGTAGAGGTTTCATTTCAAATCCAATGTGGTGGCATGCAGAGCCCAACTCGCGAAAATTGTGTCACTGTCCAAATATTTCTGGACCTAACTGTACTTATCTTGCCAGGACTGTTATTACTCCCATTGCTCCCGACGCGTTTCTCCCCAATATAGCGGGGTTCATCAGGGGAGATGTGAATTGCAAGTTGTCACTATCCAAATTAGGCCATCAATCTATAATTGAAAATATCATTTTTTAGGAAATGTATCACATTTCATCATCCCATGACCCATCCATCCTGAATTGCACATACCTCATGCTTCCATATGTCCTTCCTATAATTAGGTCGTTTTCAGTTACCCTGTGGGGGTCCGGCTGCTGTCCTGGATTACCCCGTCACGTGCTGATTGTAATGGTGAAAATCTCCTCCCAGATCAACAATGCATCATAAGGGAGGGTCTGAAAACAGTGAGTGGTTGGAATAGCAGTGTTTCACTGTGGCACTGACTACTTAATAGTGTGGTGCGCCTGCTTCCTGAGTATCTTTAAAGGGATTAAAGATCCCAGCCCCCTTAGAAATGGCCTATCCTGAATCCTTACAGATTCAGGGATTCCCGCCTCCTATTGTGGGCAGTATCTCATATGCCTAGTATTTGGCAGGGCTTCCTTCATTAAGCTGGATGATGTCATCCTAAACTGTCATCTCAGTGGAGCACTGTACTCCACCCCTCATTATCATACAATGATGGTATCAGCACTTGTAAATTTGTTTATCCAGTTCTGCCCACTTGATGACTAATACCTTCTGAGCGGTGAACCACATGGAGCACAGCGTGCACTCCACATGTTTGGCCGGGCCAAAGTGGGCAGAACTGGACCTGGGAGTCTGAGTGACCTCCTCAACCATTACCCAGACTTAGTTGTTTTTTGATGGCTTGTTAGCAGATGGACAAACCGGACAGTCCTTCCTCCAGTTTCCAGGATGGCCACAATAAAAGCAAAGCTTGTTGTCATGGTGACGTTTCCTCTCTTTTTCATCCAGACTGGCTGCTCCCATTGCCATAGGTTCAGCAGCAGATGAAAGAATCAGTCTTAAGCGAGAAAAATGACATCCCGAAGGGTCCCCCGTCTTTCACGAAGTCTTTGTTCAATGCGGACGGCCTGTGTCATAGCCTTATCCAAAGAACTGGGAAGAGGGTGAAGGGCCAAAGCGTCCTTGAGGGAATCTGACAGTCCCTTCCAGAACTGACACCTAAGCGCGGAATTGTTTCACTGCACCTCAGCGGACCATTGCCGAAATTCTGAGCAATACAGCTCAGCAGTGCGGGTACTCTGAAGAAGACTCATGATTCTGTACACAGTTCGGTTCGTCATAAATTACCCCCAGGGAGTCAAAGAAATGGTCCACAGAAAACCTTTCAGGAGCAGTGGGAGGTAACGAGAATGCCAATGTCTGGGGGCCCCTCTAAGCAAGGACATGATGGTCCCCACCCGCTGAGCCTCATTCCAAGAAGAATGTGGACGACGTGTAAAAAGGAACCTACAACTTTCCCTAAAAGTCCGAAACGTTTTTTTTTTTCCCCAGAAAATTTATCGGAAAGCATGACTGTGGGTTCTGGAGTACTAAGTGAAACGTCAGTGATGTTGGACTGTCCCATAGCCTGCTGTGCAGATGCTCCCTGAAAGGACCTGACAATGGACGAGACCTCTCAATGTAACCGATTATGAGAGGCTGCCAAAGAAGCAGCCAAATCCTGGACAACATGGTTGAGATAGGTTACTTGTTCACACAGGGTACTGAGCGTGTCCATAATGGGGAAAAAAAAATGTTTACGGCCAGTTATACTGTAATGAACCAGCAGGGGGAGTTGAAACACCAGGAAAATGCTAGGTAGGGATTCCCCACTAGATGGCACTATACTTAACAAATCAGCAGGGGGAGCAGAATCACCAGGAGAATGCTGACAGCAATCCTCCACTAGAGGGCACAAGTCTCCCCAGTGGAAGAAGTGCAAGGTCGTATGGGCCAGAGTCAGAACCAGGAGGTCTATGAGGTACCAGGGGCCAAACAGAGACAGAGTCTAGGGAGAGCCGAGAGAGAACGTCAAAGACCGGGGCAGCGCGGAAACACAGTTAATAAACAAGCCGAAGTCGGGAGCCGAGAGAGCAAGTAGTAGCAGGGAGTACAGGAAGACGGAACAACAGGGGAGGGAGGAAGGAGTCAGAGAGGAACGGAGGCGGTCAGGATGTAAAGCAGTGGGGATGGAAAGTCAGGACGGGAGGCAGGGAGAACGTACACAGTCAGGACAAGAGACGGGGGGAGCAGACACAGTCGGGACGTGAGGCAGGGAGGACCAATGTAGTCAGGATGGGAGACAGGATCATAACTTACAGGGACCAGCGGTACACTGCAGAGCAAAATTATAACTGGCATCGCATAAATGGAAATGCCCTGAAGATAAAGGCGTCATGATCATGGGAACGAGGCACGGAAGGGGTGCCCCTCCTCGCTGCCACACTCCAGGAAACACTGACAGCCGGGGTCATAAAATGTGTACGGGAAAATGGCAAAAAAATTCCAAGTGAGAAAAAAATTGGAAAAAAAGTGCGACTGCCTGTTTTTGGGATATTTTGTTCACTGTGTTCACTATATGGTAAAACTGATGTGGTTGGTAGGAGTTCGTAGACACCAAACATGTATAGGTTTACTTTTAACTAAGGGGTTAAAAAAAAGTTCACAAGTTTGTCCAAAAAAATGGTGCACTTTTTGCGCTATTTTCCGTGATCGAGCATTCTCATTTTTTGAGATCTATGGCTCAGTGATGGCTTTATTTTTAACAGTACCATTTTAGATGCTACGTTTTGATCGCCTGTTATCGGATGTAGCGCAAAATATGCAGCGACCAAAAATCGTAATTTTGACGTTTGGATTTTTTTGCCGCTACGCCCTTTACCGATCAGATTAATTGATTTTATATTTTGATAGATCAGGCATTTCTGAACGCGGCAATACCTAACATGTGTATATTTTCCACGTGAACACATCACGTGACTTCCGATAGCGCCGGGTAAGTGATTATTTACCGCAGCCGGCATGTACAGCGTGCTGTGACATTTTCACAGCGCACTGTAAGGGGTTAATAGGCACGAGTGGCTAGCGAATCCAGTCGTGCCTTATAGCCGCACGTCAGCTGTACAAATCAGCTGACATGTGCAGAGATCGCAGCTGGCAGGGATTAACCTGACACGATCCATGACGTACCAAGTACATAGAGAATCTATGGGGTAATGTCAAGAGGAAGATGAGAGACACCACCAGACCCAACAATATAGACGAGCTGAAGGCTGCTATCAAAGCAACCTGGGCTTCCATAACACCTCAGCAGTGCTACAGGCTGATGGCCTCCATGCCACGCCGCATTGATGCTGCACTTCATGAAAAAGTAACCCGACCAAGTATTGAGTGCATTTACTGTACAGACTTTTCCGTAGGCGCCAACATTTCTGAGTTTAAAATAATTTTTTCAGTTTGTCTTATAAAATATTCAAATTTTCTGAGATAATGACTTTTAGATTTTCATCATCAACATTACCAGAAATAAACACTTGAAATAGATAAATCTGTTTATAACTACTCTATATAATACAATGTGTACAGAATTATTAGGCAAATTGTATTTTAGAGGATTTTTTTTATTATTGATCAACAACTATGTTCTCAATCAATCCAAAAGACTCATACATATCAAAGCTTAATATTTTTGGAAGTTGGAGTGGTTTTTTTTAGATTTGGCTATCTTAGGAGGATATCTGTTTGTGCAGGTAACTATTATTGAGCAGAATTATTAGGCAACTTAATAAAAACCAAATATATTCCCATCTCACTTGTTTATTTTCACCAGGTAAAACAATATAACTGCACAAAATTTAGAAATAAACATTTCTGACATGCAAAAACAAAACCCCCAAAAATTAGTGACCAATATAGCCACCTTTCTTTATGATGACACTCAACAGCATACCATCCATAGATTCTGTCAGTTGCTTGATCTATTTACGATCAACATTGCGCGCAGCAGCCACCACAGCCTCCAGACAGTGTTCCGAGAGGTGTACTGTTTTCCCTCCCTGTAGATCTCACATTTTATGAGGGACCATAGGTTCTCTATGGGGATCAGATCAGGTAAACAAGGGGGCCATGTCATTATTTTTTCATCTTTTAGACCTTTACTGGCCAGCCATGCTGTGGAGTAGTTGGATGCATGTGATGGAGCATTGTCCTGCATGAAAAGAATGTTTTTCTTGAACGATAGCGACTTCTTCCTGTACTACTGCTTGAAGAAGTTGTCTTCCAGAAACTGGCAATAGGTCTGGGAGTTGAGCTTCACTCCATCCTCAACCCGAAAAGGTCCCACAAGTTCATCTTTGATGATACCGGCCCATACCACTTCCCCACCTCCACCTTGCTGGCCTCTGAGTCGGAGTGGAGCTCTCTGCCCTTAACTGATCCAGCCTCTGGCCCATCAAGAGTCACTCTCATTTCATCAGTCCATAAAACCTTTGAAAAATCACTCTTAAGATGTTTCTTCGCCCAGTCTTGACATTTTATCTTAAGTTTCTTATTCAAAGGTGATCATTTTTCAGCCTTCCTTACCTTGGCCATGTCCCTGAGTATGGCACACCTTGTGCTTTTTGATACTCCAGTAACGTTGCAGCTCTGAAATATGGCCAAACTGGTGGCAAATTGCATCTTGGCAGCTTCACGCTTGATTTTCCTCAATTCATGGGCAGTTATTTTGCGCCTTTTTTGCCCAACATGCTTCTTGCGACCTTGTTGGCTATTTGCCTTGAAACGCTTGATTGTTCGGTGATCACGCTTCAAAAGTTTGGCAATTTCAAGACTGCTGCATCCCTCTACAAGACATCTCACAATTTTGAACTTTTCAGAGCCCGTCAAATCTCTCTTCTGACCCATTTTGCCACAGGAAAGGAAGTTGCCAAATAATTAAGCACACCTTATATAGGGTGTTGATGTCATTACACCACACCCCTCCTCATTACAGAGATGCACATCACCTGATTTACTTAACTGATAGTTGGCTCTCAAGACTATACAGCTTGGAGTAGGACAACATGTATAAAAAGTATCATGTGATCAAAATACTCATTTGCCTAATAATTCTGCACACAGTGTATGTGTATTGGGGAATAGAGAAGGGGGTCATTTCCCAATGATGATGAGAAAACTACTAAACTTAGTGGAAAGTGATTATAAACTCGATCACATCAGATGTTCACACAACGAAGGAATGGATTGTAGATGGAAACAGTAATATGAACATGTTAACATGTTTATTATTGTAGTACAGAGAAGTTACAGACATTGGTCAGACATGGAAATTGTGTGCTTAAAGTAACAAATGAATGGCAAATCGCTGAGATTGGGAGTTAGGAAGAAGGTAGAGAAATGTTAGGTATTTTCGGAGGAGGGGTGCAATACTCTTCTCCATTTAGTGAATATATAAATATATAACAATGTGAAATACTCAATGCACATGGAATATTGGTTTTTATTTGATTTTCAGAAAACAGATGCCTATTAGTATATATATATATATATATATATATATATATATATATATATATATATTGTGAGGTAGCGTGGTCGGCTGCGCAGCAGAAGACACGGGATCCAGGCATTAAGGTTCACAGCACACGGTTTAATGTCCAAACAAAAGTCCACAACAATATACATGTGCCTCTCCAGCAGGGAACTCAGGGAGTTCTGTTCACTCCCTCACACCCGGCACGCCTGCCCTTGTTCCTGTTTCCATTTAACCCTTCCTTCAGCCTGTAGGGAAACAGCATTAACCCTAGAGTGGATTTACTTTCTATCATGGAGTGAGCACAACCGGGGCGAGACATACCGGCCGTCATAGATAACCCCGGTCACAGTCTCACATACCCCCCCCCTCAGTTCAAGCGTGCGGGGTTGAACTCCCACCATCAAACACGGGCCGCGGGACAAGGCATCGGCGTTGCCCTGCAACCCACCGGCCCTATGTTCAACCGTAAACCGGAAGTTCTGCAGAGAAAGGAACCACCGGGTAACCCGGGCATTCCGTTCCTTGGCGGACCTCATCCAGACCAGTGGAGAGTGATCCGTCACCAAGCGAAACTGCCGTCCCAGCAGGTAATAGCGTAGGGACTCCAAGGCCCACTTGATCGCCAGGCACTCCTTCTCCACTACGCTATAATTCCGCTTGGGAGGGGTGAGCTTCCTACTTAAGAAGGTGACGGGGTGTTCCTCCCCCTGAACCACCTGAGACAGCACTGCCCCCAGGCCGACCTCTGAGGCGTCAGTCTGGACTATGAACTCCTTCCAGAAATCAGGGTTGACAAGAACGGGCTGTCCGCACAGGACCCCCTTCAGGGCCAGGAAGGAGTCCTCGGCCTGCGGAGTCCAGCGCACCATGACGGACTTCTTGCCTTTGAGAAGGTCCGTCAAGGGGGCTGATAGTCCCGCAAAATCCTTTACAAACCTCCTGTAGTACCCCACGATACCCAGGAAGGCCCTAACCTGCTTCGTGGTCAGGGGTCTAGGCCACTTCTGGATCGCCTCAACCTTGTTAATTTGGGGCTTAATCACTCCTTGGCCTATCACGTAGCCCAAGTAGCGGGCTTCCGTGAGTCCCAACGCACATTTCTTGGGATTGGCTGTCAATCCGGCTGTTCGAAGCGCGTCCACCACCGCTTGTACCTGTTCCAAGTGGGTCTGCCAATCGGAGCTGTAAATAATGATGTCATCAAGGTACGCTGATGCATACGCCTGGTGGGGTTCCAGCACTAAGTCCATCAACCTCTGGAACGTGGCCGGAGCGCCATGTAACCCAAAAGGCAAGACAACATAGTGGAAGAGACCCTCCGGCGTAACAAAAGCGGTTTTCTCCTTGGCGGACTCCGTCAGTGGCACCTGCCAGTACCCCTTGGTCAGGTCGAGCGTGGTAAAATATCGCGCCTGTCCCAGCCTATCAATCAGCTCATCCACCCGGGGCATGGGGTAGAGATCGAACTTGGATATTTCGTTCAATCTCCTAAAGTCATTGCAGAGCCTTAAGGAGCCATCGGGTTTTGGTATTAGGACAATCGGACTAGCCCATTCACTCCGGGATTTTTCGATGACCCCCAGGCGTAACATTGTCTTTACTTCCTCCGATATGGCTTGTCGTCGAGCCTCCGGTACCCGGTATGACTTCAGGCGTACCTTCAGGTGGGGCTCGGTGACAATATCATGTCGTATCAGACTGGTCCTACCGGGCAGCTCGGAGAAGACATCGGGGTTCTGCTGAACCAACCGTCTGGCCTCTCGCCTCTGAGTCTTGGTGAGGGCTTCTCCAATCCTTACTTCCGGTTCGTCCTCCCCGGAGGTCGCTGGAGCCGGAGGTGAACGACCCGAAGAGGAGGGAGATGGGGAAAAATCAGCCATCAGGCTTTCCCGTTCCTGCCAAGGTTTTAATAGGTTGACATGGTATATTTGTTCAGGTTTCCGCCTACCGGGCTGCAATACTTTATAGTTAACCACCCCGACTCTTTCCTTTATCTCGTAGGGGCCTTGCCACTGAGCCAGGAATTTACTCTCCGCCGTGGGGATCAATACCAACACCCGATCCCCGGGTTTAAAGGTCCGCACGGTGGCTTGTCTATTGTAGCGGCCGCTTTGTGTGGCCTGAGCCTCCTGTAAATGCTCCTTCACAATTGGCATGACCGCGCTTATGCGGTTCTGCATACCCAAAATGTGTTCAATCACACTTTTATGGGGGGTGGGCTCTTGCTCCCATGTTTCCTTTGCCAGGTCCAACAATCCCCGGGGATGTCGCCCGTATAACAATTCAAAAGGCGAAAACCCCGTGGATGCCTGTGGCACCTTACGGATGGCAAACATCAAATAGGGAAGCATCATATCCCAGTCTTTCCCGTCTTTTGAAATCACCCTTTTTAGCATGGTTTTCAGGGTTTTATTGAAACGCTCGACTAAACCGTCCGTTTGAGGATGATACACAGACGTACGCAACTGCTTGATCTGGAGTAGCCGGCATAGCTCTTTGGTCACTTTAGACATGAATGGGGTCCCCTGATCCGTAAGGATCTCCTTGGGCAACCCCACCCGGCAGAACACAGCAAACAACTCCCGAGCTATAAGCTTTGCTGCAGTATGTCTGAGAGGTATCGCCTCGGGATACCGGGTGGCATAGTCAACGATCACTAGGATGTGTTGGAGCCCTCGAGCGGACTTTACGAGGGGCCCCACCAGATCCATCCCTATCCGTTCAAAAGGGACTTCTATAATGGGTAACGGTACCAACGGACTGCGAAAATGGGTCAGGGGTGCGGTAAGCTGACACTCCGGGCAGGTTTCGCAGAACCGTTTTACCTCCCCAAAGACCCCGGGCCAATAGAACCTTTGCAATATTCGCTCCTGCGTTTTCTTGACCCCTAGGTGGCCACTCATCAGGTGTTTATGAGCCAAATCGAGGACCCGCCGGCGATGCGGCTGGGGCACCACCAACTGCTCTACCCCCACGCCCCGTATTTCATCTACCCGGTAGAGTAAATCCTGCTTAAGAGCGAAATGGGGGTACCTTACCTGGGCACCGGGCAGCTGTGCCACCCCGTCAATTACTGTCACCCGACTCCGGGCATGTATTAATGTAGGGTCCTGGAGTTGGGCAGTCCCAAACGTATCCGGGGACGCCTCCAACTCCGGGATGGGTTCGACCGTCTCAGCCTCTCCTGCCAATACCTCTAGGGGCGACCTATCGGGTTCACATTCTGTCCCTATCATGGGGACCCCTACGGCAGGTGTCCCGGATTCAGGATTGTAGGGCTCAGGTCCCGGACTGACCAATATCTGAGGAGACTTAGGGGGTCCCTTCCATAAAGTCCAAAAATAGGGCAGATCCCTTCCTAGGATCACGTCATAGGGAAGAGTGTTAAGAAGTCCCACCTCATGTTGCACCTGACCGCAAGGTGCTGTGATGGTGACAATCCCTGTGGGATAGTCTCGGCGGTCCCCATGTATGCAAACCACCCCCACGGTACATCCTGTGGCCTTTACTTTAGCCCTCAAGGAGGATCGCACAAGGGTCACTAAGCTTCCGGAATCCAACAATCCTGTAACCGGACATCCATTCACCTGTATTTGGCACAAGTGGGGCTCCGTCTCTGGGGAGACCAGGTCAGCGGTACACACCACCTGAGCATACATTGAACCCCGCCGGGTAACCCCACAATCCATGGGCTCCGTGGTGAGTGGACACTGGGCTTCCATATGTCCCACCCGCTGGCACCGCCAACATCTAATGGGGACGGAAACCCCCTTGACGGGTTGTCGTTTAGGGTACAGAACCTTCCGGACCTCAGGAATGGCGGCCGCGGCCTCAGACGGGACGGTAGGGGACTCCTGCACCGTTGTCAGCGGTGGGTCCTTGGCCCTAGGCTTGGAGGGGCCGGACCGACGGGCGGTACGCAAAGTCTCAGTGTCCCGTATCAAGTCCTGCGTAGCCACATGCCGCTCTACCAGGGACACTAATTGGTCCAGGGTACTCGGGTCACCCTGTCCTACCCACCGTTGAACGGTGACGGGTAAAGTGCGCACAAAACGATCCACTACTACCCTTTCCACCATTTGCGCCGGGCTCAGAGTGTCAGGCTGCAACCACTTTTTTACAAGATGCAACAAGTCATAGGCCTGGGAGCGTACGGGTTTGGCTTCCTCATAGAACCACTGATTTACCCGCTGAGCCCGTACATAGGTATTCACCCCCAACCGAGCCAGTATTTCGGCTTTTAGGGTCACATAGTCAATGGTGTCCTCGGTACAGAGGTCCAGGTACGCTTTTTGGGGTTCCCCCGTCAGATAGGGCGACAATACCTCAGCCCACTGGGGGGTCGGCAGCTTTTCCCGCTCGGCCACCCGCTCAAACACCGCCAGGAACGCTTCCACATCATCCCCCGGGGTCATCTTTTGCAACGCTTGTCTCACCGCTTTCCGGACGCTGCCGTCGTCACCCGGTCCCGGGGTTGTTGCTGCTGGTCTGGCACGGATCGACTTGGCCAGGAGAACCATCTGTTCTTGATGTCTTTGTTCCTGCAATTGTAAGGCTTGCTGCTGACGTGCATTGGCCTGAACCAGCTGTTCTTGGTGTCTTTGTTCCTGCGATTTCAAGGATTGGAGCAGGTGTGCATTGGTCTGTTGCTGCTGTGCATTAGCCTGTTGTTGCTGTGCATTAGCCTGTTGTTGCTGTGCATTAGCCTGAGCCAAATGCTTTAGTATGTCCTCCATGGCGTCACCGGGTTTGGGCTGTAGTATAGCCGCTCGAATCCAGGACATGTGCTACCGGGTCACCAGGGATGGATGCTACACCTCACCGAGCTGGCATGCCCGCCGATTCTCCACCATATGTGAGGTAGCATGGTCGCTGCGCAGCAGAAGACACGGGATCCAGGCATTAAGGTTCACAGCACACGGTTTAATCCAAACAAAAGTCCACCACAATATACATGTGCCTCTCCAGCAGAGAACTCAGGGAGTTCTGATCACTCCCTCACACCCGGCACACCTGCCCTTGTTCCTGTTTCCATTTAACCCTTCCTTCAGCCTGTAGGGAAACAGCATTAACCCTGTAGGGAAAAACAGCATTAACCCTGGAGTGGATCTACTTTCTATCATGGAGTGAGCACAACCGGGGCGAGACATACCGGCCGTCATAGATAACCCCGGTCACAGTCTCACAATACCAGGATGAGGGCCATATATTCCAGGATGATTTGCATACATACCAGAATGAGAGCCATACATACGAGGATGAGGATCATGTTTACCAGTATGAGGGCCATATATACCAGTATGAGAGCCATGTATACCAGGATGGGCCCAGCATGAGGGCCATATATACCAGGATGGGGATCATGTGTACCAGGATGGGACAAAGATGGGGAACAATGTATACACCAGGATGATCGACACATGTAACTGAAAGGGCCCCAGGATGGGAACCATTAGTACAGAATTGGTTGATATTACCCCCATAACAGAGGCAGCAGCAGATTTCATTACTTCATTTTTTTGCTTCTATTTTTTTTTCCTATTTTCCTCCTCTAAAACCTAGGTGCGTCGTTTGGTCATAATAATACAGTAAGTTTAAAAAGAAAGAAAATGGTGCTTTCCATGACCAATTCTTACTTGAACAATTGATTTTTGGATAAAACCCTTTGACTGATTAATGATAAAAATATTTGTCAAATTCTGAATGCAAGAATGGCTCCTCTACTGTGTGGGTTTTCTCATGGTTGGCAAGAATTGATTTACTAGTTAAACATTTCAGATAGTCACAACTTGTAAAAGGTTCCTTCCCTGTGCGGCTTCTTTAAATATTTAACAAGATCCGATTTCTGAGAATAACATTTTCCACATTCAGAACATAAAATTGGATTATCCCCTGTGTGAAATTTTCCATGGTCAACAAGAGTTGATTTCCTAGTAAAACATTTACCATATTCTGAACATGAAAATGGCTTCTCCCCTGTGTGAGATCTTTGATGCACAACAAGTTTTGATTTTCTAAATAAAACATTTCCCACATTCTGAACATGAAAATGGCTTCTCCCCTGTGTGATATCTTTGATGCAAAACAAGTTCGGATTTACGAATAAAACATTTCCCACATTCTGAACATGAAAATGGCTTCTCCCCTGTGTGATATCTTTGATGCAAAACAAGTTCTTATTTCCAATGAAAATATCTACCACATTCTGAACATGAAATTGGCTTTTCCCCTTTGTGAGATCTTTGATGCTTAACAAGATGTGACTTCTGAATAAAACATTTCCCACACTCTAAACATGAAACTGGCTTCTCCCCTGTGTGAATTCCTTGATGCTTAAAGGGAAGGTGTCGTCAACATTTTTTTTAATAACCAAAAAAATATAAAGTATTAATGATTTAATGTTATGTTTAAATAAAATTATTTGTTTTTAATTGAGAAAAATAGAAAAAAAAATAATTTAAGTTTGATATATTCCACTCTTAAACACTAGGGGGGCAGCTGCTGAAATCCTACAGAAATCCTACTGTAGAACTAGCCTGGATTACAGCTGCAGTAAAAGTGGGCAGAATCTGCCCTCCTTTGTGTGATGTCACACCTCCCCCTCCCAATCTGGGTGTTTTCAACAGGATAAGGGAAAAGGAAATGTAGGGACACAGTGTGGAGCCATTTTGTTGTGGCCACAGAGTGATTGATCCCTCTTTCACACATCAGTTTTTTGCCATCAGGCACAATCCAGTTATTCCCCAACATCTCTGCTTCCTGTCAGTGAGTGGAAACATTCCCCAACACGTCTGCTTGCTGTCAGTGAGTGGAAATATTCCCCAACATCTCTGCTTCCTGTCAGTGAGTGGAAACATTCCCCAACACATCTGCTTGCTGTCAGTGAGTGGAAATATTCCACAATATCTCTGCTTGCTGTCAATGAACAGAAACATTCACCAACATCTCTGCTTGTTTTCAGTGAATAGAAACATTCCTCAACATTTCTGCTTCTTGTCAAGTAATTGAAACATTCCCCATCTCTGTTTGCTGTCAATGAATTGAATCATTTCCCAACTTTTCTGCTAGTTGTCAGTGATTAGAAGCATTCACCAATATGTCTGCTTGATGTCATTGAGTAAAAACATTCCCCAACATCTCTGCTTGCTGTCATTAAATGGAAACATTTCCCAATCTCTCTGCTTGCTGTCAGTGAGTGGATACATTCCTCATCATCTGTGCCCCGTGCCCCCATATACTGTGCTGCCGGCAGGGATCGGAGGTTCAAGGTGACATGCAGCGACGAGGGGTGATCTGTAGAGCAGTGCCGCTCCGGCTGCAGATCACTGCTCCCAGCAACATGCACTCACCTCAGACCCGCGCCCACAGCAGCCTGTCCTGTCAGCGATCACTAACAGCTGACGGAGGCCCTAGGTGAGTACACGCGGGGAGGGAGGGTTTTGAGGAGAGTGGGGGAGAGTTGAGCAGCAGAGTGGGGGAGGGGTGCACGGCAGAGTTTTGGAGGCGTGAGCGGTGAGCAGCAGAATGGGGGAGGGTGCGCTGCAGAGCGGGGAGCAGCACGCCAGGATCACTAATGGTGCAATCACTGATGCCCGGCGTCAGTACTCACCCCATCCATCCCGGCGGGTGACAGGCGGAAAGTGAAGCACACAGCATATGCTATGTGCTCCACAAAAATGGCGCTGATCTCCTCCCTCTGCTGTGATCTGGACAGACCAGGGGGCGCGTCCATTTTACAGCAGACGCCTTCTGTAATGTTACTAAATTGGGTCGGAATCCGACCACTGTCTTCTATGCCCAGGGGGCTGCCATAAAGGAGGTGAGTAACTGTCGTTACAAAAACCAAATCCAAGATGGCAGCCTCCAGGGCTTCAGTAAAACTAGAATTAAATAAAAACTAAACAGTGAATTTAATTTTGTATTAAAAATACTTGATTTCATAATCACTATTATTAATACAAAAATAAAAAAACCGTGACACCCTACCTTTAACAAAATCTGATTTCCGAATAAAACATTTCCCACACTCTGAATATGAAAATGGCTTCTCCCCTGTGTGAGATCTTTGATGCTCAACAAGTTCGGATTTACGAATAAAACATTTTCTACACTCTGAACATGAAAATAGCTTCTACCCTGTGTGAATTTTCTGATGCCTAACCAGATCTGATTTCTGAATAAAACATTTCCCACATTCTTGACATGAAAATGGCTTCTTCCCAGTGTGATATTTTTGATGGTTAACAAGATTTGATTTACTGGTAAAACATTTCCCACATTTTGAACATGAAAATGATTTCTTCCTTGTAGGAGCTGTTTCATGTTCCACATCCCTTCTGTAACTTTTATTTTGCTTAAAATTATGTGATAAATCGGAATTTTGGAGTGGACTTGTTTGAAAACATCAGATGATAGAGCTTTCCGAGGAAGGACTGGATTTATATCTGGGATAGCAGCATGCTCTTCATATGTATCATGTGTGATAATTTGATCGCCTGTTTTAAATTCTGAAGATATTAGATTTCCATCTGAACTCCCAATACAGTCATCGGCTAAAAATAAACACAATGTTATTAGTTTTTAAATGATATTTTCTTGAAAGTACATTTATTTTTTTTAAGCCATAACATCAGATATTAAATTAGAGCAAAAAATATTCTGAATCGGTTTTCCAATTTTCAGATCTAATTTTTTTCCTTAAATAGATGTCTATCTGGCCATCCTTTAAATGGAATTAGTCACTGGGTTTTGCTATCTCATCTCAGAACAGCATGATGTAGGGGCAGAGACCCTGGTTTCAGGGATGTGTCACTTACTTGGCTGCTTGCTGAAGTTTTGATAAACATCAGTTTTATCTGCCTAAAATCTACTAATTCCGGAAGTGCTCCTCTGTGTATAAACCTACCCACACCACTGATTGGCAGCTGTGTACAATAAGCATAGACAGAAATCTACCAATCATGGGTGGGGTGGGGCTATACAGAGCTTATGGAGATAGAGGATACATAGTAGAAGGTTTACTACTGTAGTTCTCTAGTGAAAATCCCCTAGTGATAATACAGTGATTTTATCAAAATTACAGAAAGCAGCCCAGTAAATGACACTTCAGAGTCTCTCTCTGTCACAGCATTTGGCTGCGTACAATGCTCCCTCACTTTCTATTTTTCCTGCTGTCAGTATTCATTGTACTTGGTATCTCCTCTGCTGGGTTTTCATCCTTTCCCCGTTAGGACCTAAGGGAACTCTTCTTCCCTTCAGCTGCTTTTCCCTTGGGTTTAAATAGTCTCATTTTCTCTGGACTTGTTTTGGTGATATTCAGTTCCTTCACAAGCTCTGGATGCAAGCAGGCGGCTTGCACACACCAGTAGGATTGTTCTTGCTCTTTACTGAACTTCTTACTGAGTCGTCTAGAAATAAGTTGTTTGTTGTTTTGCCTTGTTTGTTATCAGTGTGTGTCCTTTAGAGCTTAGTGGAGTTGATGAAGAGCTCATCCCATACGTTCCCTATTTAGGGCTCAGATCAAGGTAAGCCTAGAGTCAAGTATCTGACTTAGCCCATAGGTGTGGAGTCTATATAGGGTGCTGAGGGAACTCAGGGCCCAGTGATAGGCTTAGTCAGGGGTCACCATCTCCCCCTTCCCTAGGCACAGGGTTTTCCTTCCCTTTCGCTGTTCGCTTGGTACTTCACCGTACCTAGCGTGACACTGTCAGAACACAAGCAAGGTCAGCGCACAGGAATCAAAATACAAACAGCACAGGAACCAGGAATACAAACTATCTCTGGCAGTGGTCACATGACAGGAGGGGGAATAAGAAGGGTGTTGGTGTCTTCCCATTGGCTGTAGGTGAATGATGGCAACATCAGCTAGAAGACACACGCCACCTACAGTCAGCCAGTGGTACTGCAGGTTCCAGGGAAACCCAGCCTAGTGGATGAGCGGAGCCTGTGCTCAGCAGAGCCACGGGCACCGACTCCTCTCCCATCACAAGCACTATCCATGCTGGGAACACGGCGTCGCCTGGCGATCGGAGCAGAGGTCGCAGGGGTGGACTCCGATGGGGACATGACAGCCGCATGAAGTGTTTGAATGGCTTTCACGGGGAGGTAAAAACATCGTTATAGGATGTATTGTGTACAAGGAAAAAAACTCCGTCATCCCTCCCCCGGTAATAAATATTCTGTTAGAGGCTGGATGCATGTGGGCGGAGACCCGAACTGTCCAATCAGTGACTTTCAACGGGGTTCAGGACAAGTCCGGTTCTCAAACTGAACTTTATCTAATGTCCAACTGAAAAAGCTGAACCCAAACTTACGGGTCCGCTTATCTCTATTTGTGGGGATCCCCACAAAAAAATAATCTCTTGGATATCAGACAGATAAAATTTAGTTTTTTATTACAACAATTATCCTTTGTAAAGGGATCATTTTTCTAACATAAAGAGCCCAATTTATGAGGGGGCCACTCCTGATTCATGAAGTGGTGCATGCCTCTTCATGAAGCTGGAGCATTTGACGAGTGGAATGTGCCTCCTTGTGCCATGCTAGAAATATTACTCCCATCAGGGACTGGAGTGAGATTTCTGGCATAGGGAACTCCGCAGCTTGTCATGAATTGAACTTCAGAAGCTGTGGTGTCATGCCCCCGTCCAACCCAAACTCTACAAATTTTGGAGTGAAAATGGTAAAAACTTGGCACAACTATGAATTGATCCAAATTTTTGTGACTTTT
Source organism: Anomaloglossus baeobatrachus (assembly GCF_048569485.1). Taxonomy (NCBI): domain Eukaryota; kingdom Metazoa; phylum Chordata; class Amphibia; order Anura; family Aromobatidae; genus Anomaloglossus; species Anomaloglossus baeobatrachus. The sequence goes on from NW_027441947.1 coordinate 124,151, forward strand.
CAAAGCTTGTGTGACAACTTTTTGTCATAAAAGCTTTGTTAAATTGGGACCAGAGTATGTTAAGAACTTCCACATATCCAGGATGCAGAATGCGATTAACTTCTCTCCTGTCACGGCTGGGGATAGAAGCTATAACAGCCGTATATTACAATACAAAGGGAAGGGGAAAAGAATGCCCTATCACTAGGGAAAGGGGGAAGTGGTGACCCCAGACAATACATCTCACCCTCACTGCCCTCACCAACCCTATATAGGTTCTGCACCTGTCGTCGAGCAGGAATACCTCACCCTAGGCAAAACCTGATCAGGGCCTAAGTAAGAATGGCAGGTATGAGCTCTTCGTCAACATCACAAACGCTAAGGGAGACAAAAGGAAACAATACAGGGAAGACACAAATGCTACCACCTGAGCCCAGGTACATAGCAAAAATCAAACACTTATCTTAGGAACAGCTACTACAGAAGACTCTGGAACAACAAGAGGAAACGACTGCTGCAAACCACAGCCAAGTACAACTATAAACCACACCCAAAGCACCCTAGGGTGAGGTTTATAAAGGAAGTCAGAGGCTGGCCATAGAGGAAAAAGTGACAGTTTCCCAGGGTCATAGAGTCCACTGCTGCAGAAACAGAGTTAACAACACGTGCTGCAAATATTTTGGATTTTCCAACACTTCTGCCACTGGATTGTCAGCCAGCTGTGACAACTCCGTGACATCCCTGTTGGTATATGCAACAGATGAGGACTTCTTTAACGGTGTGAAGGAGGACTTTATACTGATCTAACAGTAGATGGCGATGTTGAGTAAAGATTCCTTACTCACTTTATTGTAAAAAGTCTCTTGTTTTTCTTTTTGGTTTCACTTTCTCTTCCAGATACAATGCTGTATTAGTGTGCAGATTTTTACCTCATGTTCCAGAAGGAAAGAGTTTGTTATCCCATGTGATCCGCTCTGTGAACTTTCTTCTGCAACTGGGACACTAGAAGCTGTGCAACAATCCCCTCACTATTTTTGTGCAAAATGCCTACAGCTCTGCCTCAACTCCAGAAGTTCTGAGGCAAAATCATCACATCTAAACAATAGAGAAAGACAGGCATGAAGAATATATATACAAGCATTTATTAACAAAACATGTTTTGAAATGCAATTATATACAATGTGATATACTTCAAAGTTCCTATCTCCAATCTGGGGCTGCACTTTTTAGTAAATAAAGCAGTGGGCAACCTGAGATTAGTGAATTATCTAAATATAATTCAGTATCAAAAACGTTCCCAAATGTTCCTAAAGGCTCTCGAAAAAGAGAATTTTGTTTACTTACCGTAAATTCTTTTTCTTATAGTTCCGACATGGGAGACCCAGACAATGGGTGTATAGCTTCTGCCTCCGGAGGACACACAAAGTACTACACTCAAACGTGTAGCTCCTCCCTCCGGGCTATATACACCCCCTGGATGACAATCTAACCAGTTCAGTGCAAAAGCTGAAGGAGGACATCCACCCATAAGTAGAGATAGAGTAAAACTCGGAAAAACCGGAACTCTGTCTACAACAACAGCCGGTGAAAACACAAGGAACAAAAACTGCCAACAGGCAACAGGGAGGGTGCTGGGTCTCCCATGTCGGAACTATAAGAAAAAGAATTTACGGTAAGTAAACAAAATTCTCTTTTTCTTCATCGTTCCTTATGGGAGACCCAGACAATGGGACGTTCCAAAGCAGTCCATGGGTGGGAAATAAACCAAACTGAGAAGTAGGCAAAACCTAACTTCACAAATGGGCGACAGCCGCCTGAAGGATGCGTCTGCCCAAGCTCGCATCTGCCGAAGCATGAGCATGCACTTGGTAGTGCTTCGAAAAAGTGTGCAGACTGGACCAAGTGGCAGCCTGACAAACCTGCTGAGCCGTAGCCTGGTGCCTGAAAGCCCAGGAGGCACCGACAGCTCTGGTCGAGTGCGCCTTAATCCCTGGCGGAGGGGGCACCTGAGAACACTGGTAGGCATCGGCGATAGCCGACCTAATCCAACGAGCTAGGGTCGGTTTAGAAGCAGAGAGACCCTTGGCTGACCCGTGGTTAGCACAAAAAGTGAGGTGCACCGCCTAAAATCGGCGGTGCGTGACACATAGATTCAGAGCGCCCGCACCAAATCCAAGGAATGCAACGCCTTCTCAAAGCGATGCACAGGGGCCGGACAAAGAGAGGGCAATGAAATGTCCTGGTTAAGGTGGAAAGAAGACACCACCTTAGGGAGAAAGTCCGGAGTCGGACGAAGAACCACCTTGTCTTGGTGAAACACCAAAAAGGGGGATTCCGAAGAGAGCGCAGCCAAATCAGAAACTCTCCTGAGAGAAGTTATGGCTACTAGAAAAACAACTTTCTGTGAAAGTCTAAACAAGGGAACCTCCCTAAGAGGCTCAAAGGGGGGTTTCTGTAAGGCCGTGAGGACCAGATTAAGGTCCCAGGGATCCAAAGGCCGCCGGTAAGGAGGAATGATGTGAGCTGCGCCCTGCATGAAGGTGCGCACCTGAGCCAGTCGGGCGATACGCCGCTGGAATAATACCGACAGAGCCGACACCTATCCCTTGAGGGAATTGAGGGACAGTCCTAGCTGTAGACCAGACTGTAGAAAAGACAGGATGGTCGGCAAGGAGAACGGCCAAGGAGCATGGTCGGAAGAGCGACACCAGGACAGGAAGATCCTCCAAGTCCTGTGATAAATCTTGGCCGAAGAAGACTTCCGAGCCTGAGTCATAGTGGAGATGACCTCAGAGGGAATGCCTGAAGCCGTCAGGATCCAGGACTCAAGAGCCACGCCGTCAATCTGAGAGCCGCAGAATTCTGGCGGAAAAACGGACCTTGAGAGAGGTCTGGGCGGTCCGGGAGATGCCACGGCACCTCTACGGACAGGCGGAGCAGGTCTGGGTACCAAGCTCGCCTGGGCCAGTCCGGAGCAATGATTATGACCCGACGGCCCTCCATTCTGATCTTGCGCAGAACCCTGGGCAAGAGAGCTAGAGGGGGAAACACGTAGGCCAGACGGAACTGGGACCAATCCTGAACCAGCGCGTCCGCTGCGAAGGCCTGAGGATCGTGGGAGCGAGCCACGTAAACCGGAACCTTGTTGTTGTGCCGGGATGCCATTAGATCCACTTCCGGAGTACCCCACTTGCGGCAGATTGACCTGAACACTGCCGGGTGCAGGGCCCACTCGCCGCTGTCCACGGTTTGACGGCTGAGATAATCGGCCTCCCAGTTTTCTACGCCTGGGATGTGGACTGCTGATATGGTGGACTTGGAGTCCTCCGTCCACTGGAGGATTCGTTGAACCTCCAACATCGCCAGGCGGCTGCGAGTTCCGCCCTGGTGATTGATGTAGGCAACCGCTGTCGCGTTGTCCGACTGGACTCGAATGTGCCTGCCCGCCAACAGGTGGTGAAAGGCTAGGAGAGCTAGAAACACAGCTCTGATTTCCAGCACATTGATCGAGAGGGCTGATTCGGACGGAGTCCAAGTGCCCTGTGCTCGGTGATGGAGAAATACTGCTCCCCAACCGGAGAGGCTGGCATCCGTGGTGAGGATCACCCAGGACGGAGTCAGGAAGGAGCGTCCCTGTGACAGAGAGAGGGGCCGAAGCCACCACTGAAGAGAGCTCCTGGTCTGTGGCGACAGAGCCACCAGTCTGTGCAAGGAAGAGGTCCGCTTGTCCCAACAGCGGAGAATGTCCAGCTGCAGGGGACGCAGATGGAACTGGGCAAAGGGAACCGCTTCCATTGACGCCACCATCTGACCCAGCACCTGCATGAGGTGCCTGATGGAATGACGGCGGTGCCTCAGCAGAGAGCGCACCGCCAGCTGAAGGGACTGCTGTTTGACTAAGGGCAACTTCACAAGTGCCGGCAGAGTCTCGAATTGCATCCCTAGGTACATAAGTCCCTGGGTCGGGGTCAGAGTGGACTTGGGCAGGTTGACAAGCCACCCGAACTGAACGAGCGTGGCGAGAGTGAGCGAGACACTCCGCTGGCAGTCTGCACTGGATGAGGCCTTGACTAGAAGGTCGTCCAGGTAGGGGATTACTGCCAACCCCTGGAGATGCAGGACCGCAACCACTGCTGCCATAACCTTGGTGAAAACACGAGGGGCCGTGGCTAACCCGAAGGGGAGAGCCACGAATTGGAAATGTTCCTCTCCGATTGCAAAGCGGAGCCAACGCTGGTGTGAAACCGCGATAGGCACGTGCAGATAGGCATCTCTGATGTCGATGGATGCTAGAAAATCTCCTTGGGTCATTGATGCAATGACCGATCTCAGATTCCATGCGAAAACGCCGCACCTGAACATGCTTGTTGAGAAGCTTGAGATCCAGGATGGGCCGGAAGGAACCGTCCTTCTTGGGGACTAGAAAGAGGTTTGAGTAGAAACCTCTGAACCATTCCCGGGCGGGAACCGGAACAATTACACCGTTGGCCTGCAGGGATGCCACGGCCTGAGAGAAGGCGGCGGATTTGGAGCAGGGGGGGTGGACAGAAAAAATCTGTTTGGCGGGCTGGAAGAAAATTCTATCCTGTAGCCGTGGGAGATGATATCCCGCACCCACTGATCGGAGACGTGTTGAAACCACACGTCGCCAAAGTGGGAGAGCCTGCCACCGACCAAGGACGTTGCTGGCGCAGCCAGATAGTCAAGAGGGGGCTGCCTTAGTGGCAGCGGGTCCTCCGGACTTCTGAGGACGCGGCTTCGCGCGCCAGTTGGGTTTACGATCCTTGGCTGCGGTAGTGGACGAGGCTGAGGGCTTAGAGGATGACCAGTTAGAGGAACGAAAGGAACGAAACCTCGATTGGTTCCTGCCCTGGACAGGTCTCTTGGCTTTAGTTTGTGGCAAGGAAGTACTCTTCCCGCCAGTAGCTTCCTTAATTATTTCATCCAGTTGTTCACCAAACAGCCGGGACCCAGCAAAAGGGAGACCCGCAAGGTACTTCTTAGAAGAAGCGTCTGCTTTCCACTCTCGAAGCCACAAGATCCTGCGGATCGCGAGAGAGTTAGCGGAGGCCACAGCCGTGCGGTGAGAAGCCTCCAGAATGGCAGACATGGCGTAGGATGAAAAAGCCAAAGCTTGAGAAGTTAAGGCATCCATCTCAGGCATAGAGTCCCTGGTGAGGGAATGTATCTCCGCCAGAGAGGCAGAGACTGCCTTAAGAGCCCACACTGCCGCAAAAGACGGGGAGAACGAGGCCCCTGCCGCCTCATATACAGACTTGGCCAGAAGGTCAACCTGGCGGTCAGTGGGATCCTTAAGAGAGGTGCCATCGGCAACAGCTACGACTGTGCGGGCTGAGATTCTAGACACCGGAGGGTCTACCTTTGGGGACTGAGCCCACTCCTTCACCACATCTGGTGGAAAGGGAAAACGGTCATCAGAACTACGCTTCGGAAAACGTTTGTCAGGACAGGCCCTGGGCTTGGTGACAGTAGCCTGAAAACTGGAGTGGTTAAAAAACGTACTCCTAGCTCTCTTAAGTGAGGCAAACTGATGTATCTCTACCAGAGAGGCTTGTTCCTCTGACACTGGTGGATTGAGGTTCAGTACGGAGTTAATGGACGCAATCAAGTCACTAACATCCGCATCACCCTCAGACAAGGCAATGGGGTACATAGAGGTAGCGTCTGAGCCCACAGTAAAAGTATCCTCCTCGCCCTGCACCTCGGCTCGTGAATCAGAGCCGTGGGACGAGGAAGGAGAAGGGTCCCTGCGTCTCCGTTTAGGAGGACGGGGTCCTAGAACATGCTCTGAGAGCTCTGCAGAGCTCGGAGCAGCAGAGGCGCCCTGAGAAGGGGGCTGATGCATGGTCAGCAGTGTCCGGGACAGCTGTCCCATGGAGTCGGCAAAAGACTGGGAAATAGCTCTGGAAAAAGATGCTACCCAAGCCGGGGGATCAGCCACCGGGGCTGGAGCGGCCGGAGGAACCCCTGAGGAGGCTCCAGGCTGAGGGACCACCATGTTAGAGCAGGCATCACAATGTGGGTATGTGCTTGGCTCTGGCAGAATGAGCTTACATGCAGTGCATATAGCGTACAGCTTTGCAGCCTTGCTCCTAGTGACAGACATGCTGCTGAGGTGGAGGCTCTGCAGTAAGAATACACTCCTGTAGAATGCCCTGAGAGTGTATAATAAAAACCCCACAACCAGAGGTTGTGGCTTACCAGACCGCTCTCTGTGTGCCCTCCGGATTCCACAGCTCGGACCCCCAGTGAAGCGTCAGCCTTCCTAAAATGCAGCAGCTGCAGCATCCAGCGTCGATCAGTGTGAGAACGCTGAGAAAATGGCGCTGGAAGGAGGAGGGGGGCGGGGATTAGCCCAAGAGCGGGAAACCGGAGGGCCAAGGAGAGATACAGGGGAGGGAAACATCTCCTCAGAGAGGAGTGTCCTCCCCTCTGCTGGCCGGCGCCACACTATTCCCCTGCATGAATGACATGCAGGGGAAGCTGAAACCGAAACTAGGCCCAAACTGAAGCCGGGGCCTAGATTTTAACATGCGGCCGACGAGCAGGCACCCTCGGCGCGGTTCTCAGGAAAAACCCCGAGAACCGGCCGGAATTTACAGTAAAGACAAAAGACATACTCTCCCCTCAATAAAAGTACCCGGGACCCCTGAAAAACGTCTCAATACTTAGCTTTTGAGACGCAGGGGCAGTCCCTGAGGGAAGGTTAAACGCTCCGTCCAGCAGGAACCTGACAGGGCTGCGGATGGAGACCGGTCTCCTGCAAGCAGAGAGGACCGAGACGGCTCCCACTTCAAACCAGAGCCTCAAAGGATGTTGAAGGAGCGCGGCATGTGAAGGCTCCAGCCTTGTAAAGTCAACCTTAACAGCACCGCCGACATAGTGGGGTGAGAAGGGACATGCCGGGAGTCCAGACTGGATCCGCTTTTCTTCCATATCTTTAAAATCAAAATCTTAAAAATGAAAAATCAGAGAATGCATGTGTGTGTGTGACCTCCTGAAACACAAAGCATTGAACTGGTTAGATTGTCATCCAGGGGGTGTATATAGCCCGGAGGGAGGAGCTACACGTTTGAGTGTAGTACTTTGTGTGTCCTCCGGAGGCAGAAGCTATACACCCATTGTCTGGGTCTCCCATAAGGAACGATGAAGAAATACCCAACTTACTAACAAAGTGGAGCCAGAATTTCCATTTTGTGGGATCTCAGTGTGCAGAGCGGAATCCCACAAATCGCTGCATCTGCTCTAAGCACGAGACATTGCTCTCTCAAATAATCTAGTGCTGTCACATACTTTAAGGTTTAACTGAACTGCTTAAGAAGGATGCTGCAGCGCTGGGGTCATGGACCTCACTATCACAGTGAGTGATCGCTGAGGGTTGTAGCATCTCAGAACCTGGAAGTTCTTTTCAAGGGCCAATAGGGACACTTCTAAAAGTTTTGGTACTGGATTATATTTAGAAAATTCACTAATCCCCTGTAACAGTGTCAGCAGCAGATCTCCCCCATAACAGTGCGTCATAACCACATTTTTTGCTTCAATCTTTTTCCCTATTTTCCTTCTTCAAATTCTAGGTGCATCTTATCGTCCGAAAAATAAGATAAGTTTAAAAAGAGAGAAAATGGTTCTTTCCCTCACTAATTCTTACTTGAGCAATTGTAGCCGATTTTTGGATAAAACCCTTTGAATTATAGTACATGATGATGGCTTCTCCCGTGTGCCTCATGTGACAACAGGACCTCATTAATCTTAAAACATTTGGCAAATTCTGAAAGCAAGAATGGCTGCTCCGCTCTGTTGGTTTTCTGATGGTCGGCAAGACTTGATTTACCATTTAAACATTTCAATTATTGACAACATGAAAAAGGTTCCTTCCCTGTGCGGCTTCTTCGTGTGTTTAACAAGATCTGATTTCTGAGAATTACATTTTCCACATTCACAACATAAAAATGGTTTATTCTGTGTGATTTTTTTGATGGTAAACAAGACCCGATTTCCTAGTAAAACATTTACCACATTTTGGGCATGAACATGGCTTCTCCCCTGTGTGAGATCTTTGATGCCTAACAAGATCTGATTTCTGAATAAAACATTTCCCACACTCTGAACATAAAAAAGGCTTCTCCCCTGTGTGAATTTTCTGATGTCTAACAAGGTCTGATTTCTGAATAAAACATTTACCACATTCTGAACATGAAAATGGCTTCTCCCCTGTGTGAATTCTTTGATGCTCAACAAGATCTGATTTCCGAATAAAACATTTCCCACACTCTGAACATGAAAATGGCTTCTCTCCTGTGTGATTTTTCTGATGTCTAACAAAATGTGATCTGTGAATAAAACATTTCCCACACTCTGAACATAAAAATGGCTTCTCCCCTGTGTGAATTTTTTGATGTCTAACAAGCTCTGATTTATGAATAAAGCATTTTCCACATTCTGAACATGAAAATAGCTTCTCCCCTGTGTGAGAGTTTTGATGCCTATCAAGTTCTGATTTCCGAATAAAACATTTCCCACACTCTGAACATGAAAATGGCTTCTCCCTGGTGTGAAATCTTTGATGCCCAACAAGTTCTGATTTCCGAATAAAACATTTCCCACACTCTGAACATAAAAAAGGCTTCTCCCCTGTGTGAATTTTCTGATGTCTAACAAGGTCTGATTTCTGAATAAAACATTTCCCACACTCTGAACATGAAAATGGCTTCTCCCCTGTGTGAATTTTTTGATGTCTAACAAGCTCTGATTTATGAATAAAGCATTTCCCACATTCTGAACATGAAAATAGCTTCTCCCCTGTGTGAGATTTTTGATGCCCATCAAGTTCTGATTTCCGAATAAAACCTTTCCCACACTCGGAACATGAAAATGGCTTCTCCCCTGTGTGAATTTTCTGATGTCTAACAAGGTCTGATTTCTGAATAAAACATTTCCCACACTCTGAACATGAAAATGGATTCTTCCTAGATTTATTTTTTGGATGGTTAGCAAGTGTTATTCTGTGAGTAAAACATTTTTCACTTTCTGAGCTTGAAAATGGCTTCTTCCCTGTATGAGTTATTTGATGTTTAAAAAGATCTAATTTCTGAATAAAACATTTCCCACATTTTGAACATAAATATGGCTTCTCCCCAGTGTAAGCTTTTTGACAATCTGAATTTTGGACTGGTTTGAAAAGATCAGATGATAGAGCTTTCCTAGGAAGGACTGGAGGTATATCTGGGACAACAGCATTCTCTTCATATGTATCATGTGTGAGACTTTCATCATCTGTTATAAATTCTGAAGATATTAGATTTCCATCTGAACTCCCAATACAGTCATCTGTTAAAAATAAACACAATGTTATTATTTTTTAATGATATTATTTTGAAAGTACATTTATTTTTTTAAAACATATCAGAAATTAAATTAGGGAAAAAATTATTCTGAATCTGTATTTCAATTTCGAGATCAAAGAGTTACGTCTTTGTTAATTCAGACCTCCGATTCCTGTCTCCAAGATATCTCTCCAATAGCACCAGTTCTCTGAAATGTGCTACAGTAATAATCTGATTAATTATCACAATGTGACTGCAGATTAATGAGGGAAAGGGGGCTCCTATACTGCCCCTCATGCTAGGAGACCTTAAGCTATCCCTAACCTCTGAATTATCCCTGAAGGTGGAGATGCCAGAGTCTTGTGCTTTACTATTCTCCTGACCAGATCTAATCTGTTATCCCCCCAGGAAAAAAAAGACCAGGAGTATGATGGAAAGAGATTAAGACAGACGGGTAAACCAAAATTTACACACATTGAAAAGTCATAGAAATAAGCAGTGAGAGACTAAAAAGAAAAGCAAGAGCAGGAAGGCAGCAACAAAAAGACAACAAGGGTTAACACCACAACTACTCACACCAATAATACACAACAACCACCAGTTAGTCTGTATCACAACACCTCACCAGACCAGTATAGATGAACAATAGCTGGCATTAATGGAATAGTCCAGCCAGCAAATACAGAAGGGGAGAGAATGATACTGGCTCCCCTACAGCATCTAATCAAATACATTAACAAGCAGCCCAGCAGAGATTAACTCTTGCTAGCCTGACTATGTCTGTGGCTCGATGCCTGTGTCTCCCTACGCGGCTCACAGACATCAGAGAAGTTAGCAGGAAGAGAGCAGTCTCCAAAGATCCTGATGCCACCATGACAGTTGGCAAAACTTGGAAAAATCTCTTTGTGACATTGAGCCACAAAATAGACAATTTCAAAGAGGTTTTTTTTTCAAAGATAAAAATAAAATAGTTAAAGCCACATGTAATAAAAAGCTATTAGCTCCTACGTGACAATTCACCTGTATTTGCTCCATTCCCCAGTTTCTGCTGCTATGTGACTGATCATCTGTATTTCCTGTATGAGCATGTAACCAAAGCGGACCGGCCATTAACTCCAATAGCTAAGCCATCCCCCTTCTCTGTCTTTGTAACACGTCCTCTCTGTGTACAGACACTGGTTCAAAAAGATTTGTATACTGACCTGTTTTTGTTTGTTTTTTGTTACAAAACACAGATCATAAAAACACATCTGGTATTTAAATCATTTTTTCTCATTAGATTGTTTACTGATTGCTCTAATTAATTTTATAGTTTGAGCTTGAGAAGATACAATACAGCAGCAATGGAGAACTTAGTGACCCTTCTACGTCCCACATTCGCATCACAAGGCGCCGACAGGAGTTGGTATGCGCAAGTTGTGCGAGTTCCATTAAGATGACTCTGTCAAAAATTAACCGGCAAGTTTAAAAGGCTAAGAGCCGCCTCTGTTAGAGACAGATGCTGGATATTTAATGGGGTGTTGTGTGACTGTAACATTAATGGCCTAACCTTAGGCTTTGTAACTTTGCAAAGCAGGTAGCAGGGTCTTGGGTTTGTGCTGATAAACATTAGGGCTCCAAATCATCAAGACCGGTGATGGACACTGAAAAATTACATCAGGGACTGGAGTGAGATTTCTGGCATAGGGAACACCGCAGTGTGTTATGAATTAGAGAAGCGGTGGCATCACACCCTTCTTCTGGCCAAGCTCTGACCATTTTGGCAAAGCTGATTAAAATTGGCGTGAACACACACACACACACACACCAGCCTGTCTCCTCTTCAGCTTTAGACTCCTGCACTTAAGACCTTTGGGCACGTGATGTCATGTCAAAAAGGGCCTTAAGCAGTCCTATACTTGGTATATAAACACTGGGGCCCCTAGGAGGATTGGGGCCCTGTGCAATTGCCCAGTTTGCTCTCCCATTCCCAAAATGTCAGACCTGCATGCCAGCCTGTCCTCTGTTCAGTTCTTTTAGACTCTTGCAATTAAAAGACCTTTGGTTACATCATGTCACATGATCTTGAAGTCATCAAAGGTCTTTAAATAATCAACCTTAGAATACAAGTGATGGGGTCCCTAAGAGACTGGGGTTCCTGAGAAATTGTGAAGTTTGACTCTTCCCAACGCTGGCCCTGACTGTAACTAGGGCTTATTTTAAATCCCGTAAAATGATGCTACGGATTATTTTCTGGGTAGGTCTTATTTTCCAGGAAACAGCGTATTCATGAACCCTCTGCAGGTCTTTGCGTTGCTTTCATAACAACATAGAGAAGGGACTAGAAACAAACAGCAGAAGAAGCAGAAGCAAAGAAAATACAGCTGAAAAAAACCAGAGCAGAAAGCCTAAAACTGTAAACACAAAATTAGTGCAGAAAGTACATGAGTAGATATCTCTTACTGGATAGAGCTGGAGGAAACACATCCTGAGGAACATCGGGATCTTCTTGTTTACAGTCCTGTGGGAGAAGAGGACGGGGACATCTCTCTGGTGTTGTCCTCTTACTGGATAGACCTGGAGGAGACACATACAGGGACTGAATTCATTCCTTACATACAGATAATTATAGGCCGTGTGTATTTATTCCTGTCTATTACCTGGTGATGTGAGGGGCTGGGGAACCTTCATCATGACGTCCTTGTACAGATCTTTGTGTCCTTCTAAATACTCCCACTCCTCCATGGAGAAATAGACGGTGACGTCCTGACACCTTATAGGAACCTGACACATACAATGATACCGTCACCCCCGATCCCTTCATAGCGTTACTGTATAATGTCCCAGCATTCCCAGCAGTGTCACCTCTCCAGTCAGCAGCTCAATCATCTTGTAGGTGAGTTCTAAGATCTTCTGGTCATTGATGTCCTCATGTATCGGGGGGTGAGGTGGAGGCCCCGTGATTGGGCTCAGGGGTCTTCCCCATCCCTCAGACACAGGGGCCTGACAGCGCTCACTAGAGGTCTTCTTCACTACTGTGTAATCCTGGTTATGGAGAGACACAGTAATAAATCTCACTCCAGACATTTCCAGAGTCCTCACCTCTCCAGTTCTGTCCATCTGTTATTCCCATAGATAAGAATGATGTAATGTGACGTCATCAGAATCTCTCACCTCTCCAGTAAGCCGGAAGAGGATCTCTAGGGTGAGGTGTAATATCCTCTCCGCCATCTTGTCCCTGTCCATATCCATCCTTCACGGGGCAATCAGGAGAATTCTCTTCTATAGAAGATCTCCACTGAGAGGATCCGATATTATAAGGACCTGAATGGGAAGGAGATGAGCCGATTTGTAAAATACTGCAGATAATAAGGGAGCTAAGATATCACTTGGGAAGGAAAAAAAATGTCAACATGAAATGTGCTATGTAATAGTAAAACCGACCGATAAAAGTAGCACATTATTTTTATAGCAATATAAATACAATGAAAAGTGATGAATTATCCATATTGCACTTAGAATGGTATCAATAAAAATGTCGGCTCACCAAGAGAAAAACAAGTCCTCACTCAACTCCATTGACGCAAAAAGAATAATGTTACCGGTGTCGGAAAATGCCGACACAAACTGAATTTTTTTTTACAAAAGTGATTTTTATTCACCACTAGAGATGAGTGAACCTGAAGTTCAGTGTTCGGTACAAACTCAGACTTTTCCAAGAAGGTGCGGAGATCGGATGCTTTACGTATGACCGCTCACTTTCAGGACACAGTGTACATAGTAAAAACAACACTAAAAAACAAACAATAGTTGAATTATTTTTTTTTTTCCCCACTATTTCACCGTGCTTTGACTTTTTACTTAATTTCCAGTCCATTTTATGATAAAATTAAAAACTATGAGTAATTTTTTAAAAAAAACAAAAACAATCCTTCATATGGGAAGGTAGGCAGAAAAATAAAAAAGCAGTGCAGCAACAAGCAAACATGTAGCAACGGAGAGGAAATCCATCCATCTCTACATAAGGCACAGACTGTTTATTACTGCCTCTGCCTTCTCTGTCACTGTATACGCAGCTTTGGTGTAATGCAGCTGGAACAGTGAGGGACCTGACAGCGACACAGATCTCTGTGTGAGAGCCCATCCACCATTGGTACTTGCCAACGGTAATTGTTTGGGGCCTGGTGAGTGTGATTTTTTTTGGGAGGCGTTTGTCTGCTTTCTTTTGAGGGTGTCCGTTTTCTTAAATAAAAGTTCTGCTGTATTTAACTTTTTTAGCTGCTTGGACACTTCCCTATGGAACCACAACTAGGGCTTTTTTTTGGAGTAGGGCTTAGGGTATGACAGCACTTTGCGTTGTCCAAAACGCATGTCAAAACGCCCCCTTTGGCAGTAATTGATTTAGCCCAAGTTGGTTTTGACTACAAATTAGCGCTAAAAACGCATGCGTACTTACCGCATTTTAGATGCGTTTTTAGCGCTTTTTACATGCTTTTTCAATTGCGTTTTGAGAGATGTGTTTAGAACATAAAGACTGCTTAATAAAGTTTAAACAGTTAAACTCAATGAAAAAAAGGAAGCAAAAGAAACAAATCTATATTTTTAAGAAAAATAATGGAAATAGACATATTTAATAAAATTATTGCGATAATATTATATTTATTGCAAAAATAGCAGTAAATTAATATTTTTCTTTATTTTAATTGTCGGACTATGTGTGTGTGTAAAGGGACATATGTAATCATTATTTTGATGTCCAAAAAGCATGCGTTTTTTAAGTCCAAAACACATGTTTTCTGCACCTAAAAAGCATGTAAAACGCTGGAATTTTGATGTTTCTTGGTTATTGCCATTTCTCATAGACTTCAATGTTAGCAAAACGCACCCAAAATGGCAAAAACAATTGACATGCTGCTTCTTTGAACGCACAAAATATCCAAATTAAACGCTGCGTTTTAAAACGCAAAGTGCGGACAGGAATTCAACATTTTCCATAGACTTTGCTGGAAAATCAAAAACGCATGCATTTTGGCATGAAAACGCTGCAGTTCAAAACGGACCTGAAACGCAGGTGAAAACGCAAAGTGCAGTCATAGTCTTATATTTTAATTATAGTCAAAAAAGCCCCAAAAATCCCACCAGGGCTTATTTTCCAGGTAGGTCTTATTTTCGATGAAACAGGGTATAAAGAGCTGACGTTGCTTCCTCCCCCATATACAGAGGATATGGTCACCGCGGAGTCATTATATCAGCCCCAGTTACCAGGGAAGTAAGAAGAAAATAAAAATAAACTGAACTGACCCCCCCCGCCCCCTTCCAAATGTGTGACATATAGGAAAATACCACTGTCAATCCAAATCTCTGTTATTAGCCCCGACCAGGTAAAAAACAGCGATATATACAAAATAATAAGCGTTACTAAATAGCTATGAAATATGTAAATGCAATCATAGACATATATTGAGACGGCGTCCAGCTTTCAGTCATATGGGGTGGCACTGATGTGGTTTTAGTCACTGCTCAGTATACCGCGCTCACAGCACTGACTGACAGCAGGTTCCAATGCTCAGCGGCTGTCAGTCAGTATGGGGGGCAGGGTATATATGTGGTAATAACAGACATTTCCCTCATTATCTAAGCGGTATCGCTCGACATCAGACACAATGCTGCAGTTGGTTTCTTATTCATCCAGTTTCGTATTCGGTGCCGAAGTTGGTTTATTTTTAGATTTTTTTCATTTTTTTTTGTTTTGTTTTTTTTTACAGGTTTAACAGCAAACATAATAAAAAAAAACACAAGAATAAAATACAATACAGTGCGGAGCCCTGATGTGAATACATTTAAAAGCAGCAAAAAAAGTATCAAACTAACACAAAATGGGCATCAAAGTGATATCAAAGCTCTATATTCACAAGGGTAACAGGAAAAAATGCAGCATACAATTTATTCTGCAGTTTTTCCTGAGTACACAGATACCTCATATGTGCTGGAAATCAAATGTTTGGGTGCACGGCAGGGCTCGGAAGGGAAGGAGCGCCATTTGACTGTAAAATTGGCTGGATTCATTTGCGAATGCCATGTCGCGTTTGGAGCTCCTGAGCTGCCTAAACAGTGGAGCTCCATCAAAAGTGATCACATTTTGGAAACTAGACCCCTCAAGGATTTTATCCAGGGGTATAGTGAGCATTTTGAACCCACAGGTACTTTATAGAATTTAATAAACTTAAGTCGTCATATAGAAAATTCTCTTTTTTTTCCCACAAAAATGTTGCTTTAGCAACAAATTTCTCACTTTTTCAAGCGGCAACACCAAAATGTGGACGCCACAGTTTGTTATCCAATTTCTTCTCATATCAGGTCTCATAACAGAAGGAGCACCATGTGAATTTTGGAAAAATTGAAAAAAATTGTGGGCACCATGTCACATTTTCAGGACCCCTGAGGTACCTATACAGCAGAAACCCCCACAAGTGACCCCATTTTGAAAACTGGACCCTCAAGGATTTCATTCAAGGGTATAGTGAGCATTTTGAAACCACAGGTACTTCACAAAAATGTTGCTGTAGTGCCAAATTTCTCACTTTTAGGCTACGTGCCAATGACCAGGTGACACTGTGTCTAGGACGCAATGTCAGCTTTCATGCAGAGATGCGAGTATTGTCCACTGGAGAACGCAGCTGCCCGGACCCATGATCCAAGTTCAGGCTGCTGAGGACTTTAGCTCTATTTTCCCTTTGGACGAAACTCTCGTCTCCACAGCATAAATTGACATGCTGAGACTCAGGAAGCCGCGCTGCAGGTCAGTTTATGCTAAAGAAAAAAACAAGCACAGTGGGCAGGAGATTTCCAAAAATCCTTCCATTGCGCTTGTACTGCACAGCGCAGCATTTTGGACGCAGCAAAAAGACTGTGTCCAAAACGCTGCAAACATTGATCGTGGACACATAGCCTAAAAAGCTAGGATGGATGGATGGACAAACACATATATAATGTCCCACCCCCCAGCATTATCTAAGCTGGGACCCTTTAGTGACTTTCATGTGGCCGTGAAGGGTGTTTACCTTATATTTAGCCAAAAAATAAATAAAAAAATATATCTGGGTTCCCCTCATTTTTATAGCCAGCTAGGGTAAAGCAGATGGCTGAAGCCTGCAGATCACAGTTGGCAGCTTCACCTTGGCTGGTAATCCAAAACAGAGGGCACCCCACGCTGTTTTTTTAAAAAAATTGATAAATAATTAAAAAAAACCCCATTGGTTCCCCCAAATTGGATCACCAGCCAAGGTGAAGGTGACAGCTGGCATCTGGTATTCTCAAGGTGGGAAGGACCATGGTTATTTGGCCCTTCCCAGCCTAAAAATAGCAGGCTGCAGTTGTCCCAGAAGTGGCGCATCCATTAGATGTACCAATCCTGGCACTTCACTCTGGCTCATCACATTGCCCTGGTGCGGTGGCAAACGTGGTAATAAACGGGGTTGATACCAGCTGTGTAATGTCACCTGGCATCAAGCCCTGGGGTTAGAACAGCTCTGCACATGCGGACGATATTTTTCAGAGGATGAGTAGGGATCGCGAGGACGGAGCAGCAGCTGGTATCAGGAGACCGGGGAGTGACAGGGGGTGACTTAGCTGGACCTGGGGAGGACTTTTTGGTCACATCTGCCATGTCACATAAATCAGAGGGGGAGGATGAATGCAGCGTGCGGCCACCATCTTAGATTTTCAGTATGGGGAGGGTGAATGGGGGGCACTTTGGCCAGATGGAGGACCGGGGGAGGGGATTTATTATCTCCCATCTGACATGTCTGATCAAGCAGTGCTGGCTCCTCCTTTTTCTAGTATGAAAATGTGCCTGATCAAGAACCGGAGTAAACTGGACATGAAGGGGTTAATGATAATGATGACCCCAAAATAACAGAGCCCCTGCACCTACCTCCCCCTGCAGAGCCGCACACTAGATATATAATACCCTGCACCTACCTCCACCTGCAGAGCCGCACACTAGATATATAATACCCTGCACCTACCTCCACCTGCAGAGCCGCACACTAGATATATAATACCCTGCACCTACCTCCACCTGCAGAGCCGCACACTAGATATATAATACCCTGCACCTACCTCCACCTGCAGAGCCGCACACTAGATATATAATACCCTGCACCTACCTCCACCTGCAGAGCCGCACACTAGATATATAATACCCTGCACCTACCTCCACCTGCAGAGCCGCACACTAGATATATAATACCCTGCACCTACCTCCTCCTGCAGAGCCGCACACTAGATATATAATACCCTGCACCTACCTCCACCTGCAGAGCCGCACACTAGATATATAATACCCTGCACCTACCTCCACCTGCAGAGCCGCACACTAGATATATAATACCCTGCACCTACCTCCACCTGCAGAGCCGCACACTAGATATATAATACCCTGCACCTACCTCCACCTGCAGAGCCGCACACTAGATATATAATACCCTGCACCTACCTCCACCTGCAGAGCCGCACACTAGATATATAATACCCTGCACCTACCTCCACCTGCAGAGCCGCACACTAGATATATAATACCCTGCACCTACCTCCACCTGCAGAGCCGCACACTAGATATATAATACCCTGCACCTACCTCCACCTGCAGAGCCGCACACTAGATATATAATACCCTGCACCTACCTCCACCTGCAGAGCCGCACACTAGATATATAATACCCTGCACCTACCTCCACCTGCAGAGCCGCACACTAGATATATAATACCCTGCACCTACCTCCACCTGCAGAGCCGCACACTAGATATATAATACCCTGCACCTACCTCCACCTGCAGAGCCGCACACTAGATATATAATACCCTGCACCTACCTCCACCTGCAGAGCCGCACACTAGATATATAATACCCTGCACCTACCTCCACCTGCAGAGCCGCACACTAGATATATAATACCCTGCACCTACCTCCACCTGCAGAGCCGCACACTAGATATATAATACCCTGCACCTACCTCCACCTGCAGAGCCGCACACTAGATATATAATACCCTGCACCTACCTCCACCTGCAGAGCCGCACACTAGATATATAATACCCTGCACCTACCTCCACCTGCAGAGCCGCACACTAGATATATAATACCCTGCACCTACCTCCACCTGCAGAGCCGCACACTAGATATATAATACCCTGCACCTACCTCCTCCTGCAGAGCCGCACACAGATATATAATACCCTGCACCTACCTCCACCTGCAGAGCCGCACACAGATATATAATACCCTGCACCTACCTCCACCTGCAGAGCCGCACACTAGATATATAATACCCTGCACCTACCTCCTCCTGCAGAGCCGCACACTAGATATATAATACCCTGCACCTACCTCCACCTGCAGAGCCGCACACTAGATATATAATACCCTGCACCTACCTCCACCTGCAGAGCCGCACACTAGATATATAATACCCTGCACCTACCTCCACCTGCAGAGCCGCACACTAGATATATAATACCCTGCACCTACCTCCACCTGCAGAGCCGCACACTAGATATATAATACCCTGCACCTACCTCCACCTGCAGAGCCGCACACTAGATATATAATACCCTGCATCTACCTCCCCCTGCAGAGCCGCACACTAGATATATGGCTGCTCTGTGCTTACAGGACCTGTGATGATGTCACATGGAGGGGAGGAGTCAGGGTCACATGATCAGCTCCTCAGTGTATGCAGGGCTCTGCTGTGCTGGTTGTCATGGTGCTGGGTGAGGGGAGGTTTATGTGTGTGGTCAGGAGGGGTTTACAGTGTGGATGTAGCAGAACCGTGTGTGTACGAGGTGTACGAAGCGGAGCCGTGTGTGTACGAGGTGTACGGAGCGGAGCCGTGTGTGTATGAGGTGTACGGAGCGGAGCCGTGTGTGTACGAGGTATACGGAGCGGAGCCGTGTGTGTACGAGGTGTACGGAGCGGAGCCGTGTGTGTACGAGGTGTACGGAGCGGAGCCGCGTGTGTACGAGGTGTACGGAGCAGAGCCGTGTGTGTACGAGGTGTACGGAGCGGAGCTGTGTGTGTACGAGGTGTACGGAGCGGAGCCGTTTGTGTACGAGGTGTACGGAGCTGAGCCGTGTGTGTACGAGCTGTACGGAGCATAGCCGCGTGGGTACAAGGTGTACGGAGCGGAGCCGCATGTGTAAGAGGTGTACGGAGCGGAGCCGCGTGTGTACGAGGTGTACGGAGCATAGCCGCATGTGTATGAGGTGTACGGAGCGGAGCCGCGTGTGTACGAGGTGTACGGAGCAGAGCCGTGTGTGTAAGAGGTGTACGGAGCGGAGCCGCGTGTGTACGAGGTGTACGGAGCATAGCCGCATGTGTACGAGGTGTACGGAGCGGAGCCGCGTGTGTACGAGGTGTACGGAGCAGAGCCGCGTGTGTACGAGGTGTACGGAGCAGAGCCGTGTGTGTATGAGGTGTACGGAGCGGAGCCGCGTGTGTACGAGGTGTACGGAGCATAGCCGCGTGTTTACGAGGTGTACGGAGCCGTGTGTGTACACACAGCAGAAGTCCTGAAGACTGCAGACAGGCTGCAGAGGTACTGACACCCACAGGCAGACAGGTAACTGAGGTATTGGAAGCCGCAGACGTCCTGGAGACCTCAGACAGGGGCAGACATACTGGAAGCCACAGGCAGATTGGTAGCTGAGGTGCTGGAGGCCACAGATAGTTTGGAGATGTTCTGGAGACTGCAGACAGGTCGCTGTGCACAGACTAATAGTCTTAATACCAGGACACAGGTGTGTATCTTGGTAGCCTTATATAGGCCAGTTAAGCTCAGCACATGGAGCGTGTCCGGCTACTTACAAAGTCCAACATGGAGCACAGGAAAGTTTAGCAGAGCGGGGGAAGGGGCAGATCCCAGACACGGGACAGGCGTGTAACAAGTGGATGTTGTCAGACAAATATCCAACAATGAGCCATAAAATTGTGACAACTCTGAATTTTTCTTCCCCTTACATCTATTGATTAATTCTCTATTGATCTATTCTCCCCTTTATCAGTGAATACCATTTACTTTTATCCTTTATCAAGTAAAATAATAATTGTAGATAGTGAAAGTCATTCTTCTGTTACCCAAATCTTTGCTGAACATTACACAATGTACATATTACATTCCTCTAAATCAGCGGTTCTCAACCTGGGGGTCGCGACCCCTAGGGGGGGTCGAACGACCAAAACACAGGGGTCGCCACCTCTCTCACCTCCCCATCCACCTTCCCCCGTATGCCAGGACTGCTAGCTTTACTCCCGGCATAGCTTTGGGATCCCCGCAGGAAAATGAATCGATCGCGCATCGGATCTAGGGAGATACCAACTTCCGACGTCCCCCCTTCTTGTTTGGTGCAGCCAGGACAGATCCGGAATCTGTGGCACGTATCTGGCAACGGAATCCAGGGACGAAGGACGAACGTGGCTGCCGGCATCGATAATCGGGTTGAAGGGCTGCGGGAGAGCACGCCATAAAGGAGCCGTTCGGTACCCAGCAGTGATCCGCCGCCATCACTGTGTTACAGTGTGCCCCCGGACAGACACCTCCCCCATCCCCTCCGGAGTAACAAGTAAGACTCCCAGACATTGGGAATCTACCAGTTATTTTTGTGGCCCAATAACTGGTCATTTAAAGCAGAATGTCCTGTTTTATACTTTTATGCACTGACTGTGGGCTAGGGGGGAACTGGATGAATCTGGAGGGAGGCTTTCTATGAGAAATGTGCCCAAGAGCTGAGGGATGGAGCTTGCTGACCCAGCTATAGGAAACCTAAAAGAAGTGATAAATGGAGAATTATCCCTGTAATAAGGAAGGATGTCTAATTAAGGGCAGGGCCGTCTTACGCATTGGACACGGTAGGCGGCTGCCCGGGGGCTCCTGAGTCCTAGGGGCCCCTCTGCCCGTAGGTGGGTTAAACAGGTGTGTAGGGGAGTTAATCATGAAAGGAGCCGTGTGGAGAAGGACCTTTCAGCCTCCTGCACACAGAGGGGTAAAGGACCTTATCACATGACCCGCAGATCCTGAAAGTGTAAAGAACAAGCCAACTACAGAGAGGAGGAGGGGGAGGACCAGGATCTGTAAGTGTGTGTGAACCTGTGTGTGTATATGTCAGTGTGTGTTTATATGTCAGTGTGTGTGTATAAAGAGACAGTGCTCTGACAGTGCGCTGTTAAGACGGCCCTGATTAAGGGGGGGGGGGGAACCCTCCACAATCCATAACATCGCATTACGTGTGTCCAGCGCCGGACACACGTAATGCGATGTTATGGATTGTGGAGCTGCCAAGAAGATTATAAAGATGAATTTCTGAGCATTACTGAGGATGAAGAAGATAAGAAAAGATGTATTAGGATGCTATTCACTGCACCCACAAGGTAATGGCAGCAGCTTCATAGGGTCCAGGGGGGGTGACAGGTGCGCTTTAAGCATGTGAATACGGCCCCCTGGTCATAGTAACAGGTGTGTAATAGAAGACAACACAGGGAATAGTAAATAATAGGAAACTTTAACAAGCTCTTTAGACGTGACTATCTTTTATTTTTTCTTTAGCAAACCGTCTCATGACAATGAATCGTGTAGAAAAGAATATTAAGAAAAGAAAATACACTGAGGATTTCTTGCAGTATGGTTTTACCTCAATAATTACAGCAGGAATTGAGAAACCACAATGTGTTATTTGTTGTGAAGTTCTCTCAGCTGAATCTATGAAGCCGAACAAACTAAAACGGCATTTTGATAGCAAGCATCCACTCTTTGATAGCAAGGATATCAGCTATTTTAGAAGCAAAGCTGATGGACTCAAGAAATCTAGATTTGACACTGGTGGCCAGTACCATAAACACAATGTAGCAGCTGTTGAAGCGTCATATTTGGTGGCACTCAGAATTGCCAGAGCTATGAAACCTCACACCATTGGTGAGGATTTACTGTTGCCAGCTGCAAAAGACATAGTTCGAGTGATAATTGGAAATGAATATGTTCAGAAATTGAATGCAATTTCCTTATCTAATGACACTGTCCGCAGAAGAATAGAGGACATGTCTGCTGATATTCTTGATCAGGTGATCCAGGAAATTAAATCTGCACCACTACCAATATTCAGTATCCAGCTTGACGAATCTACAGACGTGGCAAACTGTACACAGTTGTTGGTTTACGCAAGGTATATTAATGATGGCGACTTTAAAGATGAGTTTCTTTTTTGCAAACCGCTTGAAACAACAACAACTGCACATGATGTTTTTGATGCAGTTGGTTCTTTTCTAAAAGCGCATTACATCTCCTGGGAAAAGGTTTGCGGTGTATGCACAGATGGCGCTCCTGCTATGCTAGGATGTCGCTCAGGATTTCAGCGTTTGGTACAAAATGAATCGCCAAAAGCAATCGGAACACACTGTATGATACATCGCCAAATATTAGCGACTAAGACACTGCCGCAAGATTTACAAGAAGTAATGAAAAGCGTCATAACATGTGTCAATTTTGTTAAGTCGAGCGCCTTAAACAGTCGGCTGTTTTGCCAACTGTGCAACGATCTAGATGCGCCAAACAATGCTCTGTTATTTCACACTGAAGTCAGATGGTTGTCAAGAGGAAAAGTTTTAAAACGTGTCTTTGAGCTTCGTGAGGAACTGAAAACGTTTTTTAATCAGAAAGCAAGACCGCAATTCGAAGCACTTTTTAGCGGTATAACTGAGCTGCAGAAAATAGCTTACTTGGTGGACATCTTTGTCATCTTGAATGACTTAAATTTATCACTGCAAGGACCAAATGCAACGTGCCTCGATTTGTCTGAAAAAATGAGATAATTCCAAATGAAACTTCAGCTTTGGAAAGATAAATTGGATAAATAAAAAATTTACATGTTTCCTACATTATCTGCCTTCTTTGAGGAACATGACATTGAGCCAGACAACAAAATTATGATGATAACTTCTGTGAAAGAACATTGCACATGCTTTCAGAGGAAATTTCATCATACTTTCCTACTCTACCTGACACCCCATTTGCACTTGCCAGAAGTCCATTCACAGTGAAAGTTGAAGACGTTCCGGAGACAGCGCAAGAAGAGTTCATCGACCTAATTAACAATGATGCAGCGAGAACAGATTTCTCTACAATGCCACTGACAAAATTCTGGATTAAGAGTTTACAGTTATATCCTATTCTGTCTGAGAGTGTGCTGCGCCTTCTTCTTCCTTTTCCAACAACATATCTTTGCGAAACAGGGTTTTCAAGATTGCTGGTAATCAAGTCTAAATACCGAAGTAGACTTGTTGTGGAAAATGATCTTCGCTGTGCCCTTGCAAAGACTGCCCCAAGAATTTCTGAATTGGTAATCAAGAAGCAACCACAACGATCTCACTGAATTTGGCAGCATACTGTAGCAAAATATTGCACTGTTTACTGTTATATTTAAACCCATGCTATGCCATGGTGAAATGTTATTTATTGGAATTCGTAATAAATATTTCTCAACATATAATTGTTTTTGTGATTTTTTAAATTATGTTTGATTTGTAGCAATGACAATACATAATGCATATCAGATATTTACATTCCGAATCATAACTAGCAAAATTACAGTTTTAAAGTAGCCACCAAAATTATTTTTTGGGTTGGGGGTCACCGCAACATGAGGAACTGTATTGCGGGGTCACGGCATTAGAAAGGTTGAGAACCACTGATCTAAGGGGTTAAAAAAAATTCACAAGTTTGTCCAATAAAAGTGGCGCACGTTTTGCGCCATTTTCCGAAACACGTAGCGTTCTTATTTTTTGGGATCTATGGCTCAGTGATGGCTTATTTTTTGCGTCTCGAGCTGACGTTTATAATGGTACCATTTTTGCGCAGATGCTACGTTTTGATCGCCTGTTATTGCATTTTGCGTAAAACTTGCAGCGACAAAAAAACGTAATTTTGGCTGTGGATTTTTTTGCCACTACGCCGTTTACCAATCAGATTAATTGATTTTATATTTTGATAGATCGGGCATTTCTGAACGCGGCGATACCAAATATGTGTATATTTATTTATTTTTTAACCCTTTAATTTTCAATGGGGAAAAGGGGGGTGATTTGAACTTTTAGTTTTTGGTTTTTTTTAAAACTTTTTTTTTTACTTTTTTTTTTATTTTACTAGTCCCCCTAGGGGGCTATAGTGATCAGCAATCCGATCGCTATTATCTATCTGCTGATCACAGCTATACATCTGTAAACAGCAGATTCAGTCACTTTGTTTTTCCCTCTGCTCTCGGCCGAGGGAAAACGAAAGTGAAAGATCATAGCAGCAGGCGTCATCACATGACCCTGTGCTACGATGGCAACCACCGATAGTCACGTGATAACACACGTGACTTGCGGTGGGGGCGGCGGTAAGTAAAAAACATGCCCGCACGCATTTAAATCTTGCTGCCAGACTTTGGCAGCAAGATTTAAGGGGTTAATGGCCGCGGGTGGGAGCGATTCCACCCGCGGCTAGCAGGCACACATGTCAGCTGTTGAAAACAGCTGATATGTGTGCCGATCCACGCCACCTGCCCGCGGCAGGGGGCGGGGCTTAACGGGACACGATCCTGGACGGATAGATCCGTCCAAGGTCGTGAAGGGGTTAACAGCAATGATTTGCAGTAAGACCAAATACTCACTATGCACACTTCCGGTTCTGTCATTTCACCACGCTCTGACCTGCTCTGGAGGTAACTTTCTGTACATATGTACTGTATACAGTATACCATTGCCCAGTACAGTATATACTATAGAGCATGTCTATCAATTTGCATTTGTGAATATAGTGTTGTACTTTCTTTCTGCTAATCAGTGCAGCACATTGCTTATACTTTATCTCCCACACACCAACAATTCCATTGCAAGCTAATGTGCAGTTTAATTTGCTTTGTTTTTTTACTGTACAATATTTTGTATTTGTATACTGTAATAATTGTATATGTATACAGTACATTATTTTGTACTAGAAGGTGGCCTGATTCTAACGCATCGGGTATTCTAGAATTTATTGTGTAGTTAATGTATGATTTTTGTTTTTATATATATATATATATATATATATATATATATATATATATATATATATATATGTTGTTGTTTGTAGTTGCCAAGTGTTTGTGTAGGGAGCTGTAAATGTTCTGGGTGTTGTCTGGGTGTGGGGGGTGAGAGCGGTGTTGTTTGTGTGTTGCATTGTGTGTGTTGCGTTGTTTGTGGAGCGCTGTGTGTCTGCAGAGTTGTGTGTGTGGTGCTGTGTGTGTTGCGCGGTTTGTGTGGGTGTGTGTGTGTTTTGGGGGAAGGTATGTTTTGTGCAGTGTATGTCTTGGAGGAGTAGGCCTGGGGAGAGAGGAGTATAATAGGAAGAGTAGTCCTGGGGGGGAGAGGAGTATTATAGGAGGAGTAGTCCTGGGGGGAGAGGAGTATAATAGGAGGAGTAGTCCTGGGGGGGAGAGGAGTATTATAGGAGGAGTAGTCCTGGGGGGAGAGGCGTATAATAGGAGGAGTAGTCCTGGGGAGAGAGGAGTATAATAGGAGGAGTAGTCCTGGGAGAGAGGAGTATAATAGGAGGAGTAGTCCTGGGGAGAGCGGAGTATAATAGGAGGAGTAGTCCTGGGGGGAGAGCAGATTAATAGGAGGAGTAGTCCTGGGGGGAGAGAAGTATAATAGGAGGAGTAGTCCTGGGGGGAGAGGAGTATAATAGGAGGAGTAGTCCTGGGGAGAGAGGAGTATAATAGGAGGAGTAGTCCTGGGGAGAGAGGTGGATAATAGGAGGAGTAGTCCTGGGGAGAGAGGTGGATAATAGGAGGAGTAGTCCTGGGGAGAGAGGTGGATAATAGGAGGAGTAGTCCTGGGGAGAGAGGTGGATAATAGGAGGAGTAGTCCTGGGGAGAGAGGTGGATAATAGGAGTAGTCCTGGGGAGAGAGGAGGATAATAGGAGGAGTAGTCCTGGGGAGAGAGGAGTATAATAGGAGGAGTAGTCCTGGGGAGAGAGGTGGATAATAGGAGGAGTAGTCCTGGGGAGAGAGGAGGATAATAGGAGGAGTAGTCCTGGATGGAGAGTAGGATAATAGGAGGAGTAGTCCTGGGGAGAGAGGAGTATAATAGGAGGAGTAGTCCTGGGGAGAGAGGTGGATAATAGGAGGAGTAGTCCTGGGGAGAGAGGTGGATAATAGGAGTAGTCCTGGGGAGAGAGGAGGATAATAGGAGGAGTAGTCCTGGGGAGAGAGGAGGATAATAGGAGTAGTCCTGGGGAGAGAGGTGGATAATAGGAGTAGTCCTGGGGAGAGAGGAGGATAATAGGAGGAGTAGTCCTGGGGAGAGAGGAGTATAATAGGAGGAGTAGTCCTGGGGGGAGAGCAGGATAATAGGAGGAGTAGTCCTGGGGGGAGAGAAGTATAATAGGAGGAGTAGTCCTGGGGGGAGAGGAGTATAATAGGAGGAGTAGTCCTGGGGAGAGAGGAGTATAATAGGAGGAGTAGTCCTGGGGAGAGAGGTGGATAATAGGAGGAGTAGTCCTGGGGAGAGAGGTGGATAATAGGAGGAGTAGTCCTGGGGAGAGAGGTGGATAATAGGAGGAGTAGTCCTGGGGAGAGAGGTGGATAATAGGAGTAGTCCTGGGGAGAGAGGAGGATAATAGGAGGAGTAGTCCTGGGGAGAGAGGAGGATAATAGGAGGAGTAGTCCTGGGGAGATAGGAGTATAATAGGAGGAGTAGTCCTGGGGAGAGAGGTGGATAATAGGAGGAGTAGTCCTGGGGAGAGAGGAGGATAATAGGAGGAGTAGTCCTGGATGGAGAGTAGGATAATAGGAGGAGTAGTCCTGGGGAGAGAGGAGTATAATAGGAGGAGTAGTCCTGGGGAGAGAGGTGGATAATAGTAGGAGTAGTCCTGGGGAGAGAGGTGGATAATAGGAGTAGTCCTGGGGAGAGAGGAGGATAATAGGAGGAGTAGTCCTGGGGAGAGAGGAGGATAATAGGAGTAGTCCTGGGGAGAGAGGTGGATAATAGGAGTAGTCCTGGGGAGAGAGGAGGATAATAGGAGGAGTAGTCCTGGGGAGAGAGGAGGATAATAGGAGTAGTCCTGGGGAGAGAGGTGGATAATAGGAGGAGTAGTCCTGGGGAGAGAGGTGGATAATAGGAGTAGTCCTGGGGAGAGAGGAGGATAATAGGAGGAGTAGTCCTGGGGAGAGAGGAGGATAATAGGAGGAGTAGTCCTGGGGAGAGAGGAGTATAATAGGAGGAGTAGTCCTGGGGAGAGTGGTGGATAATAGGAGGAGTAGTCCTGGGGAGAGAGGAGGATAATAGGAGGAGTAGTCCTGGATGGAGAGTAGGATAATAGGAGGAGTAGTCCTGGGGAGAGAGGAGTATAATAGGAGGAGTAGTCCTGGGGAGAGAGGTGGATAATAGGAGTAGTAGTTCTGGGGAGAGAGGTGGATAATAGGAGGAGTAGTCCTGGGGAGAGAGAAGGATAATAGGAGGAGTAGTCCTGGGGAGAGAGGAGGATAATAGGAGGAGTAGTCATGGGGGGGAGAGTAGAATAATAGGAGAAGTAGTCCTGGGGGGAGAGCAGGATAATAGGGGGAAAGCAGGATAATAGGAGGAATAGTCCTGGGGAAGGTGTCTAATAGGTGGAGTAGTCCTGGGGGGAGGTGTATAGGTGCCCAATGTGTGTGGGGGGTGTGGCCAACGGGGCAGAGTGGGGGGGCGTGGCCGAGCGGGCAGAGTGTGTGGGGAGTGTGGCCGAGCGGGCAGAGTGTGGAGGGGCGTGGCCAAGCGGGCAGAGTGGGTGTCTATTAGGTGGATTAGTCCTGGGGGGAGGTGTGTAGGTGCCCAATGTGTGTGGGGGGCGTGGCCGAGCGGGCAGAGTGTGGGGGGGCATGGCTGAGCGGGCAACTATGCAAAGCGATTTCCATAGTTACCCAATGTGTATCATGGTTACCAGCGTACGCCGGCTCCGGTACACATAGGTCGGGAGCGGGGTAAGCTAGTAAGCATGGTACACATCAGGTAACTAGTCAAAGCGACAGTGCTGGTTCATTTTTTGTTTGTTGGTCTCCTGCTGTGCAGCACGCATCGGCGTGTTTGACAGCGGGAGACCAACAATTGACCAACAATCTGAATGGGCAGGGAGCCGGCATACGCTGGTAACCATGGTACACAATCGGGTAATTAAGCAAAGTGGTTTCCATGGTTACCCGATGTGTACCATGGTTACCAGCGTACGCCCGCAACCCCAGTAACGCGAGTGTATGTCTCGGCTGGGTTGCCGGTGTGGGCTCCCGGGGGTGCAGCACTCACCTGGGATTCGGGGCTCCGTGTGGGTTCGGGAAATGTGTGTGGGGGGGCAGGGCCAGGCCGAGCGTCCAATGCGTGAGGGGGCGGAGCCTGGCCAAGCCGAGCGGCCAATCCGTGCGGGGGGCGGGGACAGGCCAAGGCCAGCGGCCAATGCGATGGTTGTCCCTGTAATGATGTCATTTTTGTTACAGACAGACAGAATAAGGCAATTATATAGATTACTGTAATAAGTTTGTATAAATACAGTAACTATTTTTTGGATGGTGGAACGAATTATCTGAATTTCAATTATTTTCTATAGGAACACTCGATTTGATATAAGAGTAACTTAGTTTAAGCACTCACACCTGGAACGAATTATGCTCGTAATCCAAGATTTCATTATACACTGATGAGCAAAAGGGTAACAATGTTTGAATGTGTGACTTTCAGGCTCCATATCTCACCATCCACTACATATTTGAGAATGAGAATGAGACTACCATCATTTTATACAGTGCCTACAAGTAGTCTTCAACCCCCTGCAGATTTAGCAGGTTTGATAAGATGCAAATAAGTTAGAGCCTGCAAACTTCAAACAAGAGCAGGATTTATTAACAGATGCATAAATCTTACAAACCAACAAGTTATGTTGCTCAGTTAAATATTAATAAATTTTCAACATAAAAGTGTGGGTCAATTATTATTCAACCCCTAGGTTTAATATTTTGTGGAATAACCCTTGTTTGCAATTACAGCTAATAATCGTCTTTTGTAAGACCTGTTCAGGCTGGCACAGGTCTCTGGAGTTATCTTGGCCCACTCTTCCATGCAGATCTTCTCCAAGTTATCTAAGTTCTTTGGGTGTCTCATGTGGACTTTAATCTTGAGCTCCTTCCACAAGTTTTCAATTGGGTTAAGGTCAGGAGACTGACTAGGCCACTGCAACACCTTGATTTTTTTCCCTCTTGAACCAGGCCTTGGTTTTCTTGGCTGTGTGCTTTGGGTCGTTGTCTTGTTGGAAGAGGAAATGACGACCCATCTTAAGATCCTTGATGGAGGAGCGGAGGTTCTTGGCCAAAATCTCCAGGTAGGCCGTGCTATCCATCTTCCCATGGATGCGGACAAGATGGCCAGGCCCCTTGGCTGAGAAACAGCCCCACAGCATGATGCTGCCACCACCATGCTTGACTGTAGGGATGGTATTCTTGGGGTCGTATGCAGTGCCATCCAGTCTCAAAACGTCACGTGTGTGGTTGGCACCAAAGATCTCGATCTTGGTCTCATCAGACCAGAGAACCTTGAACCAGTCTGTCTCAGAGTCCTCCAAGCGATCATGAGCAAACTGTAGACGAGCCTTGACATGACGCTTTAAAAGTAAAGGTACCTTACGGGCTCGTCTGGAACGGAGACCGTTGCGGTGGAGTACGTTACTTATGGTATTGACTGAAACCAATGTCCCCACTGCCATGAGATCTTCCCGGAGCTCCTTCCTTGTTGTCCTTGGGTTAGCCTTGACTCTTCGGATAAGCCTGGCCTCGGCACGGGAGGAAACTTTCAAAGGCTGTCCAGGCCGTGGAAGGCTAACAGTAGTTCCATAAGCCTTCCACTTCCGGATGATGCTCCCAACAGTGGAGACAGGTAGGCCCAACTCCTTGGAAAGTGTTTTGTAGCCCTTGCCAGCCTTGTGACCCTCCACGATCTTGTCTCTGATGGCCTTGGAATGCTCCTTTGTCTTTCCTATGTTGACCATGTATGAGTGCTGTTCACAAGTTTGGGAAGGGTCTTAATTAGTCAGAAAAGGCTGGAAAAAGAGATAATTAATCCAAACATGTGAAGCTCATTCTTCTTTGTGCCTGAAATACTTCTTAATACTTTAGGGGAACCAAACAGAATTCTGGTGGTGTGAGGGGTTGAATAATAAATGACCCTCTGAATAAACTTTTCACAATTTAAAAAAAATAAATAAAAAAAATAACATTCTTTTTTGCTGCAGTGCATTTCACACTTCCAGGCTGATCTACAGTCCAAATGTCACAATGCCAAGTTAATTCCGAATGTGTAAACCTGCTAAATCTGCAGGGGGTTGAAGACTACTTGTAGGCACTGTAGATAATCATCTTGGCTATCTCATACATAAATTTGACTTACAACTATTTAGCATATGATTAGTTAGGCAGATTTGTCAGGTGACTATTTTTACTGTTTTGCTCCTGGTGTTTGAAAAATCTTTTTTTTCCTGTATACTACATATGACAATCTCTTCTCATATTCACTAACAGCTCAGTGTGTTATTAGGTTGATTCCCAAGCGATAGATCACCGGTTTGAATCGACTGGAAGCCATGAAAATTTCCCTCCAAAAAAAATAATTTAATTTCAGTTCATCAAGACCAGTCTATTGGCCAAGAAATTTGCCAGACTGCAAAAGCCAAGAGGTGGAGGTCCAGGAAAAAATATCGGAGTCAACAAGTCGGCTCATCACAAGGTCTACCAGTTCTGGCGCGACAATCACGTTAGTGGAGGTGGTTCATATGTTTTGTAACAGTCAGATCACAGACGTTCATGCAAGTACCGTGCGATGCACATTACATAAGTGTGGAACGGTTGCCCAAAAAAAGGTGAAGAAGCCTGTACTTCAAAATCATCGTAAGAAGTGTCACCTTGAGCTTGCAAAACAGTACGAAAGTGGACAGTAGAAAATTGGAAACTGGTGATTTCGAGTGATGAAATAAAAGTCAATAGACTAAGCTCTGATGGGAGCAAATGAGTCTGGAAGAAACAAGGGACAAATGGGGTAATGGATGGAGAAATTGAGGGAACTATCAAGTTTAGTGGAGGAAGCCTGATGACATGGGGTTGTTTCACAGCCAAAGGCAGGACATACTTGATTGGGATCAATGGTGAGCTCAATGTTGAGCTAAATATTATTTCAAGTTACTTCATACACTACAATACTATGGGTATAAAGGACGACAGTGTTGCAGGAGGACAACAACCCGGAGCATAATTTGAGATTGGTGAAGAAATGGTTCAATGACAAAGTAGATGTGCTGGATTAACCCCCACAGTCCCCAATCCTCAACCCAATTGAACACTTGTGGGTAGAGTTGAAGAAAAAGCTATATACAAACCCAAAAGAGTAGGCCAGTATGAACAAACATTGGGACAGTGTAGAAGAGACCTGGGATCTGATTTCGGTTGAGACATGCTTGAATCTGATCCAGAACATGCAGAGAAGGATTCAGGCCATTGTTGAAAGCCAAAACGTGGAGTTACAAAACCCTAACAAATTAATAAAAATTTGATTTTTAGGAGGAAAACAGAAAAATGCAGTGACATGACAAGAATCTGCATCACTAATCAAATGCTAAATAGTTATGTCACATTCATGTATGAGATAGCCAAGATGATTGTTTATAAAATGATGTGAGTCTCACATTCAAAGCTGTAGTGGATGGTGAAAAATGGAGCCTGAAAGTAAAAGGTTAAAACATTTTAACCCTTTTGCTCATCAGTGTCTAAAAAATTGAAATGTCCCATGCACATGGAATATTGCTTTTTATTGGATTTTTAGAAAACAGACGTCTATTAGTAACTGTATAAATTATAATTCTAATGTAACTTCTAACTGCTTTCCCTTTCTTGTTTTCTTACTTGCATTTACTTTGACCGTCTCTATTGTGTTTTCTTCTACACTTTGTCAACTACAAGTGCATCTCAATTAATTAGAATATCATCAAAAAGTTAATTTATTTCAGTAATTCAATACAAAAAGTGAAGTTATATACAGTCATTACACCCAGAGGGATCTATTCCTATATATTATACAGTCATTACACACAGAGGGATCTATTTCACGTGTTTATTTCTGTTAATGTTGATGATTATGGCTTACAGCCAATGAAAACCCAAAAGTCATTATCTAAGAAGATTAGAATATTATCTAAAACCAACTGAAAAAATGTTTTTACAGTAAATCTACTCAATACTTGTTCGGGGATCCTTTTGCATGAATTGCAGCATCAATGCGGTGTGGCATGGCGGTGATCAGCCTGTGGCACTGCTGAAGTGTTATGGAACTTAGCCCAGGTTGCTTTGATAGCAGCCTTCAGCTCATCTGCATTTTTAGGTCTGGTGTCTCACATCTTCCACTTGACAATATCCCATAG
Source organism: Anomaloglossus baeobatrachus (assembly GCF_048569485.1). NCBI lineage: Eukaryota > Metazoa > Chordata > Amphibia > Anura > Aromobatidae > Anomaloglossus > Anomaloglossus baeobatrachus. The sequence continues at coordinate 156,949 of NW_027441947.1, forward strand.
ATTCTCTCTGGGGTTTAGGACAGGAGAGTTTGCTGGCCAATCAAGCACAGGGATACTGTGATTACTAAAACAGGTATTGGTACTTTTGGCAGTGTGGAGAGGTGCCAAGTCCTGAAGGAAAATTAAATTTCCATCTCCAAAAAGCTTGTCGGCAGAGGAAAGCATAAAGTGCTCTTAAATTTCCTGGTAGACGGTTGCTCTGACTTTGGTCTTGATAAAACACAGTGGATCTACACCAGAAGATGACTTGGCTCCCCAAACCATCACTGATTGTGTAATCTCACATTAGGCTTCAAAAGCTTGGATTGTGGCCTCTGCACTCTTCCTCCAGACTCTGGGACCTTGATTTCCAAATGAAATGCAAAATTTACTTTCATCTGAAAACAACACCTTGGACCACTGAGCAACAGTCCAGCTCTTTTTATCCTTGGCAAAGGTAAGAAACTTCTGCCATTGTCTATTGGTCATGAGTAGGGCTGATCGGATCCAGATTGTAAAACTCCGGATCCGTGCGGGTTCAAAGATTTCCGGGTGCCGGATCCGGAATTCCGGGTGCACAATCCTGAACTGCGGAAAATAATTGAAAAATAAAAGAAAAACAGAAATAAAACAGCGTTTCATATTTACCGAGACTCTGTGTCATGGCGGCACACTGCTTCCGGGTCGCGCATTCACTTTCTGTACTGTGTATGTATACACACAGCTTTCTGTGTTTTCCCCGCCCACCAGTCGTCCTCTCGTCTGTGATTGGTTGCAGGCAGACAGCGCCTCCAGCCTGTGACAGTATCTGCCTGCCGTGCAGTCATCGCGGCTGTCATTGTCTGCACAGTCAGCGGTCATGCTCTATAGCCGCTGGCTATGTAGCAGAACTGAAGCGTCGTGGGACCTCGTGTGGATTACGCCAGAGCTGCAGGGTGTTGGAGTTAATAAAGTGGTGAAGTAGAGTGTGTGCTTTGTTTTTTATTCCAAATAAATGATTTTTCTCTGTGTCTGTGTTTATTTACTTTCACTTCTAGATTAGTGATGCAGGTATGTATCTCAGACGCCTGTGCCATCACTAACCTAGGGTTTAGTAGCAGCTGTGCGCTGTTATTAACCCCTCATTACCCCGATTGCCACCGCATCAGGGCATTCGGGAAGAGCCAGTATTGCACCGGGATTGTTACATCTAATAGATGCGGCAATACCGGGTGGATGCAGGCTGACAATACCAGTCCCCAGCCGACTTTATAATAGCTGGGTATCAAAATTGGGGGGGGACCGCATGTCTTTTTTTAAAATTTATTTAAATAATTATAAAAAAAAGCCGCATGTGGTTTCTTTTAGGCCGGAGTCACACTTGCGAGGGACTCCCGTGAGTCTGACATCGCAGCACAGCCGTGCACACTTCTGATAGGAGAGTGCATGTGTTTCTAGGTACATGTATGCTCATGTTCAGAGCACAGCAGGCTGTGCCGGCTGATGTCCTGTCAGACTTGTACGAGTTTGACAGCGCATCACTGGCACAGCCGCACACTTTTGACGGGAACATACATGTGTTTGTGAAACACATGTATGTTCACCATACTGACCTGCAGACACTTGCACTGCTTCCCCGCCCACCCTGCCGCCTGTGATTGGTTGCAGTAAGCTGACACACTGCCACTTGTTGTAGGGGCGCGTCTAACTGCAACCAATTTTACGCGCCAGTGGGTGGGCCAAAAAATGAATATTGAATTGTCGGCTCCGGAAGGGAAAAGCGTGACCTGGAAGGAGTTTGCTGCCATGACACAGACTCGGGTGAGTATACCGTGCTCTCTCCTGCCACCCTATCCCTTCCACCACCGTTTTTAATCTCAGGATTCTGGTCTCCATAGACTTATTTGGGAACCGGAATCCGGAGTGGATCCGAATTTTTTTTCAATCTGGCAGGGATCCGCCGATCCCACATTTTGGCGGATTCAATCAGCCCTAGTCATGAGTGGCTTGACACAAGGAATCCGCAGTTGTAGCTCATGTCCTGGGTACGTCTGTGTGTGGTGGCTCTTGAAGCACTGACTCCAGCAGCAGTCCACTCCTTGTGAATCTCACCCAAAGTTTTGAATGGCCTTTCCTTAATAATCCTATCATGGCTGCAGTTCTCTGTTGCTTGTGCACTTTTTCTACTAGAATTTTTACTATCACTAAACTATCCATTAATATGCTTGGATACAGCACTCTGTGAACAGCCAGCTTCAGTAGCAATGACCTTTTGTGCCTTATCCTCCTTATGTAGTGTGTCAATGACTGCCTTCCGGACATCTCTCAAGTCAGTAGTCTTTCCCATGATTTCCCTACTGAACCAGATTAAGGGATCATTTTGAATGCTTAGGAAGCCTTTGCAGATGTTTTGTGATAATTATTCTAATTTTCTGAGAGAATGACTTTTGTGGTTTCATTGGCTGTAAGCCATAATCAACAATATTAACAGAAATTGAAATATATCAACGTGCTTGTAATGACTGTATAAATGTTTCACTTTTTGTATTGAATTACTGAAATTAATTAACTTTTGAATGTTATTCGAAGTTATTGAGATGCACCTGTACTGTATATTGCATCTCCCTGTGTGAATTTTTCTTAATGCTCAACAAATTATAATTTTAAAGTAAAAAAATTCTAAGTCTTCTAGGTATGATAATGGCTTCCACCTGTGTGATTTATGGGATGTTTTTTAAAAAAGATTGCATTTTTAATGTAATATAGAAATATATATCCAAAAACTCCAGCAGACAAATTCCAAGACAGAGATTATTTTCTTAAAATATTCTTGCAAAGCAAATTTTATTAGATAATTCCATGAAAAATAGATCCACACATGGGGCAAAAAATGGTATGTCGGATAGGGTAGTAGTCTCGGACTACGCGTTTTGGTCCCTTATTTTTAATTTAAAATATTTCCCACATTCTATCATGAAAAAGACTTCTCTGTGTGAGTTCTCTGGTGTCCAACAAGATGTGATTTTTGGATAAAACATTTCCCACATTCAGAACAGGAATATGGTTTCTCCCCTGTGTGAGTTCTGTGATGTTTTACAAGAATTGATTTCTGTGTAAAACATTTCCCACATTCTGAACATGAAAATGGCTTCTCCCCTGTGTGAGTTCTTTGATGTACAACAAGCTCTGATTTCCATGCATAACATTTCCCACATTCTAAACATGAAAAAGGTGTCTGCCCTGTGTGAGTTCTCTGGTGTGTAATAAGATGTGTTTTCTGTGCATAACATTTCCCACATTCTAAACATGAAAATGGCTTCTCCCCTGTGTGAGTTCTATGATGTGTAACAAACTGTTGTTTATGTGCAAAACAATTCCCACATTCTGAACATGAAAAAGGCTTCTCCCCTGTGTGAGTTCTCTGATGTGCAACAAAATGGGATTTATGTGCAAAACATTTCCCACATTCTAAACATGAAAAAGGTTTCTGCCCTGTGTGAGTTCTCTGGTGTATAATAAGATGTGATTTCCGTGCATAACGTTTCCCACATTCTGAACATGAAAATGGCTTCTCCCCTGTGTGAGTTCTCTGATGTCTAGCAAAATGTGATTTCTGTGAAAAACATTTTCCACATTCTAAACATGAAAAAGGCTTCTGCCCTGTGTGAGTTCTCTGGTGTTTAATAAGATGTGTTTTCTGTGCATAACATTTCCCACATTCTAAACATGAATATGGCTTCTCCCCTGTGTGAGTTATCTGATGTTTAACAAGAATTGATTTCTGTGTAAAACATTTCCCACATTCTGAACATGAATATGGCTTATCCCCTGTGTGAGTTCTCTGATGTGCAACAAAATGTTGTTTATGTGCAAAACATTTCCCACATTCTGAACATGAAAAAGGCTTCTCTCCTGTGTGAGTTCTCTGATGTATAACAAGAAGTGATTTTTGTGTAAAACATTTCCCACATTCTGAACATGAAAATGGTTTCTCCCCTGTGTGAGTTCTCTGATGTCTAACAAAATGAGATTTATGTGCAAAACATTTCCCACATTCTGAACATGAAAATGGCTTCTCCCCTGTGTGAGTTCTTTGATGTGCAACAAGATATGATTTCTGGGAAAAACATTTCCCACATTCTGAACATGAAAAAGGCTTCTCCCCCGTGTGAGTTCTCTGGTAACTAAGCGACTCTGAAGAAACTCTTTCCTCTCCTGTGTGAATTTTTTTAAGTATTTTTTCAGATTCTAAAGTAGAAAATGATGTTTTTACTGTAAGAGCATTTCTATTTTGAATGCTTGTTTGGTGACTTTTATTTTTCTTAATAGTCTGTGATAAATCAGAAGGTAGGACCTGTTCAAAAGAATTAGATGATACATCTTTGCTTTGAAGAGATGGTGCTATATCTGGAGCAATGGCATTCGCTTCAGTTATATCTTGAGTGATATCAAGGTCATTTGATTTAAAAACTGAAGATGTCAGCTGTGCATCTGATCTCCTGGTACAGTCATCTGCCAAGAATAAAATTATTTTTTATTAATATATATAGAAATGAAAGGATACGATTTATGAAATAGCTAAAGAAATTGCAAGTTATGTAGCAATCTTTAATTAGAATATTTACTGAAATAAAAAATGTTCATAATCTAACAGTAGACGTCATAGCAGGAACCAGTAGACCATGATGTTCAACGTTCTTTGTTCATTTTGCATCCCAAATATTTGAATAATAATCCACCAAATAATGTTTTCTGGCCAAAATTATACCAAAAACCTTCTACTCGGTCAGTAGAAAAATTGAGGGTTTCCACATTAGTTATAGCTGAAAAACTCTTGAAAAGCAATATGGCTCCATAATTCAATAAAAAAAATCCCAAAGCCAAATGTCCTTAATTCTTCTCAGCGTTGCAGTGGCCGAAACACTGTTACTATCCATGTTTGGCATTGCCACAGGGAAGACCCCACAAACATTTACGGTGTGTGTTTCCTGGAGAGCAAGCTGGGTGCTATGTATTGGGCAGTATAACGGCATATTTGTAATTTTCCCTCTAAAACATGCACTTTGCTAATTTCCAGAGACTGCCTGTTGAGTCAAAAATAGTAATTTAGGCTAAAGCAGAATACGGTAAATGCTATTTACTGACTATATGTTGCGGTATCACGATTTGTTTTAAGAACATCCAAATGCAATGTTTGAAGCGAAATTCAGACTACTTTTTTTTTTTTTTAAGTGAACAGGAAACAAATTAATTTATAATCTATAATTCTATTTTGACAGGAAAAGTTTCCCCTAGATTAATCAACCATGTTCGCTCAGTCCATCTGGGTAATCCAGATTGTTTAAAATTTGCTGGCATAGAACAAGTCGTTATCTCACAAATAGGAGGTAATACACACAAAATCCTGTTACAAAAAGAAGCACGCTGGATAATTCACCTAAAGGCACTTGGCACTTTAGGTTCGAATGAAAAAAATGAAATGTCAGTTTTTCTTTGATTTGATCATAACTTTCCTAATTTAATTGATATGAATTATTTTGTATGCCCTATTATTAATCATCTTCTCTGATATTGTGCCCCTGTATTTATATTTCCAATTTGTTACATTGTATTGTTTTTAGTATGTTTTTAACCTTTTTCTTCACTTTTTTGCATTTGCAGTTGATTGTAATTATCGCTGTCACCTGTTTTCACCTTTACGGATGTGGGAGGTGTGCTGGTGACAGGTGGACCCGTAGAAGCGCTTTTCTAAGCGCAAAACGGCAGCCATTATCCTCACTTCTCTCATCCTCTCCCTACCCTCGTATGTCTACATGAAATATAGGACACTGTATTTTATTTTCAGTGAGTGCCGCTCTTCCTTCTAGGATTTTGTGAACAGATCAATCTTAAATTACAAATAAGAACATACAATGTGCCACAGAAAAAAATCTCAGATACTGGGATCAGACTAAGCATTAGGCTACCTTCACACGTCAGTGATTCTGGTACGTATGTGCTTTTATTTATAAGTACCAGAATCACTGACATACGCAGACCCATTATAATCAACGGGTCCGTTCACATATCAGTGATTTTTTCACTGAACGTGTCTCCGTGCAGCGTACACCCGTGGCCGTGTTTCTGCACGGAGACAAGTCAGTTGTTTTCTGGCATCACTGATGACCCACGGACCACACTATGGTGTGATCCGTGAAACACGTACCAGAAAATCACTGACATATTAAATATTTTCAACTTACCTTGCCTGCGATTCGCTCTGCAGCCTCTGCTCTCGGCAGCTCCTGCCTGGCTCATGAATATTCATGAGAGCAGGAATAGCCGACCAGGAAGTAGCTGCTGAGAGCGGTGGGCGGACGCTGCAGAGCAGAGGAGTTCAGCACCATGGACAGCAGTAGTGAAGGCAGGTGAGTAATGTCCATATGCAATCACGTATCACGGATTGCACATGGACAACCCACGTGTGCTGTGAATCACGGAACACGGAGGGACATGTGCGTGTTTTACACGTCAGTGAAGAACGTCGGTGTTTTTCACTGACGTGTGAAATGGGCCTTACAAAGGTGTTATCATGTAAAGTGACAGATGTCAGATTGGAGAAATGGGGCCTGGATAGGAGCAGAAAACTGGCTGCAGTTGAAAGCCATGAAATAAGAGCGACTTTGGTACTAACTACTATAGAGAAAACTGTGATTATAGACAATAACACCGCTACTAAAATGACCGCCCTCCACCCCGACAGCTTTCACCGTCAGAGATTTAGTAACTAGAGGTGACACATCTGGAGTAATTACAGTATGTGGCTCGGGGGCTCTCGGCAATCCAAACTATTATAGGGGCCAATATCTTCTGTCAGATGAGTTTCTTGAAGACATTAGACATTTAGAGAAAACGTTAACATAGTCCAGTAAATCAGAGTTGTACTCATTTACGATGGACCATTGGTGCTACTATGAGTTTTGGCCAGAAAAGTAGAGGAAGTATTAGTGCTCCCCATTTCAGGAGCGATTGTGCGGTAATCTGAATTCCTTAGGATCGGAAACAAAATAGAATTCATGATGATCCTGTAGATGTGAGACACTGTATTTTAGAGCTATCAACCACGCACAGCTTAGCAATTTATCATGGCGGAGGTGTCATGTTCTTGTGTAATCACAATCCTCTTTGAAGGAGACAAGTGGGATTGGAAAGAACATCTGTGCTCTATCCCCACAAAGCAGGACCTGGAGACCATGTTTAAAGGGAACCTGTCACCTAGAATATGCGTTCTGACCTATCAGCAGACGCATGTGTGCCCTAATTACACCTCCCTACCCTTCCCTGTGCTGTAAAATTGTATAATATGAAAGTAATAAAAAACGTTTTATTACCTTCATATTTCGTATGTAAATAGCAGGGAATGTGGTCACAGGGGCGGCGCCTTGCCTTATGGACGTCTCCATACTTTCCGTGGTATCACGCCCCTGTGGGCGTGATACCATGGAGCGACGTCCTCGTCGCTCATTCTATCCTGCGCGCATTGCGGCAGGCTTCTCTTCCGGGTTCTCCTTGTCAGTTTCAGTTTGCATGCGCAGTGCGCGTCTGATGCCGGATACCGGCAATTGCACACCCGGAAAAGAAGCCTGCTGCAATGCGCGCAGGATAGAATGAGCGACGGGGACGTCGCTCCATGGTATCACGCCCACAGGGGCGTGATACCACGGAAAGTATGGAGACATCCATAGGGCAAGGCTCCTGTGACCACATTCCCTGCTATTTACATACGAAATATGAAGGTAATAAAACATTTTTTATTTCTTTCATATTATACAATTTTACAGCACAGGGATGGGTAGGGAGGTGTAATTAGGACACACATGCGTCTGCTGATAGGTCAGAACGCATATTCTAGGTGACAGGTTCCCTTTAATAGACTAGAGGAGACTCAATAGGCATCAGAGTGTATGACTAAAGCGGGCTTTACACGCTACAACATATCTAACAATGTGTCAGCGGGGTCACATCGTAAGTGACGCACATCCGGCATCGTTAGTGGTGTTGTAGCGTGTGACAGCTATGTGCGACTGCGATTGAACGTAAAACCATTCATTCATTGCATACACGTCGTTCATTTCCTAAAAATTGCACGTCGGGAACATTGAACAACCCGAGGCAGCACACATCGCAGAGTGTGACACCCCGGGAACGATGAACAGATCTTACCTGCGTCCGGCGGCTGCTGCCGGCAATGCATAAGGAAGGAAGGAGGTGGGCGGGATGTTTACGTCCCGCTCATCTCCGCCCCTCCGCTTCTATTGGCCGGCTGCCGTGTGACGTCGCTGTGATCCCGAACGTCCCTCCCACTCCAGGAAGTGGATGTTCGCCGCCCACATCGAGGTCGTATGGAAGGGTAAGTACGTGTGACATTGCATTTGATATCGTATGCAGAATTGAAAGGTGTAAAGCAGGCTTTAGAGTCTGACACAACGTCTTTACATCTAACAATAGAGAACCAATATCTTATGTCTGAACATACCACTCAGATCTCAGACATTCTAACATATATAGATGATATAGAGAACCATTACAGACTAAACCATCTCTGTATTTGTGGCCTGTCTGAAAAAATCTCTTCCCATATGCAGGAGAAAACCATTAATACTTTATCCTATGATTTACTTGGGAGGAAAGAGGACTCGCGTATGGAAATGGATATACTTCACAGAGATATTGGTCCCAAATCCACGCTGGCCTGAAGACCACGTGATGTTGTGTCCTGCATTCATTATTACAAGGAGAAGTAAATTCTTTCACAAGCTGCAAGATCTAAATAGAATATACAGCTGGAAGACTGAGGCATGGCTATCCTCCCAGATCTGGCCAGGAGCACACTACAACTTCATAAAGCCTAATGATCACTCACTCAGTTTCTTCGAGACCCAAGGGATCTCCTACCACTGGAGGTTTTCTCATTTCTATTTTTTGCAAAAAAAGATAGCCGCTCCACAGAATTCAAGAATTTGGGGGACCTCCCGACCAACTTATCTACCTTCGACTTGCCTCAGATCCATCTGCCAGAATGGCCTGCACTTCATACTCTACCTCCTTTGATCCACATGCTAATTGTGAGACAGAGCTGTCACCAAAATCGCAACACTTATCCCTCAGTGATGGGCCTCTTAAGACATGAGGTCTTCTCCAGGATGACTGATTTGTACTTATTACCATCACTAGATTTACAATTTGGTCATTATTGATGCCTTTAAATGGTGGCCAGGAGTTTGGTTTGAGAAATTCTATCAGGAAATATTTTTTTTTTTTTACACACCTACTCTATCATTATCACTTCCTTTTCCTACTTCTATTATCTTTTTTCGGCTTTCTCTCTTTCACCTTTATTCTTTCTATATTGGTGGGTATACTATACATATTTTGGATATTTGAGTAATACGGGTCTCTTGTGGAGGACATCCCTGTCTTGGCTTCCTCAACCCCACTTAGATTGTGGGACCTGTTGATAAGGTCCAGTTTTCTCCTGCTAGGAGTTAATAGATTAGTGTGGCCTATGGAAGTTGTCTCTTCCAATTTCGCATTTCTCCCCAGGTTTGTCTCGTCTATGTCCTATCTTAGTCGTTCTTCCTCCATTTCTCTAATTGTGACATTTACATCTTCTATTGTAAATAGTTCTTTGAAAAGGAGTCAGATATGTTATCTAGATGCAAAGCGTCTCAATAGCTATGCTTCAGGAAACATACTTTAAGGCCTGTTTAGTTCAAGTACAGTGGTACCTTGGATAACGAGTAACCCTCTTAACGAGAATTTCGCTTAACAAGCAAAGCTTTCTGTAAATTTGTAACCCGCTTTACGAGAAAGCTTTGCTGTACGAGCGAAATTCACACCGCACACACTTCCGGTTCCGTCCATCCACCACACTCTGACCCGCACTTGCAGTCCACACAAACACACACATGTACGCATAAACACACACAAACACACACGCACGCACACACATACAGTATTATGCTCACCTTACCTTCCGTTCCACCGCCAGTCTCATGGTTCTTGTAGTTCCCGGGTACATCGCAACGTCCTCGCGGCGAACTACAAGACCCAGGAGGCATGCGATGGAACGGAAGGTAAGGTGAGCATATAATATAACATAATATGTTTACCTTTCGTTTCATCGCCGGCCTCCTGGGTGCTTTAGTGCGCCGCTCCGCTCCAGTCCACGCTGTGTATCTGCAGCCATAGCGTCGAGGGAGGAACTTCCTGTCATCGCTAATGAAAGGCAGAGCGCTGGCCAATCAGAGGCAAGCGGCTCTGCCTTTGACGTCAGCGCTCTGGCCGGGAACTTCCTGCCTCATCGTTATGGTAACGCGTTACACAGCCCGGCCCTGTACCAGAGAACAGAAAGTCCCAGCAGACCGGCGATGGAACGGAAGGTACGGTGAGCATATAATATGTGTGTGTGCGTGCGTGCGTGCATGTGTGTTTGTGTGAGTGTGTGTGTTTGTGTGTGTTTGTGCATGTGTGGAATGACAGAATAGGGGACCAGGATGGGACATTTTAGAAGTTGTGGAACGGATCGTCAGCATTGCAATGATTTCCTATGGGAAATCTTGCTCTGCTGAATGAGTACCTTGATTAACAAGCACAGTCCCAGAACGGATTGTTCTCGTTAAGCAAGGTACCACTGTATTCAAATAGATACTACAATGCCTGTTCCCTTTCTACTAACCCAAATAATAAACCGAAGGGTGTTTCTATTGCTTTCCACAAATCCCTTCCCGATCAGATTTTGGAGTCGCGAGTCGATCTGGACGGTAGATACATTTTCCTTATAGTGCGTATTGTAACATTTATTTCCTCAACACAGAACAAAGACAATTTGGAGTCAAAGTTTTGCAGTCATTGGCTGAGTTCACCGGGGGGGGTGTCTCTATCATTCTGATGAGATACTATGTAGATACAAGAGGAATGGGCTCTGCCTCTAGCTCCTCCCTCTCCCTCTCCCTCCTCCCTGTTTCCAGCTTCTCCCTCAACCCCAAGTTCCTCCCTCTGCCTCTAGCTACTCCCTCCTCTCGTCATCATAGAGTCTCAGCAGTAATAACAGATCGGAAATATTAAATTTTCTTTATGTCCCATGTGTAACTCAGAGGCAGCAGATCTATTTTACATGTATTGTGATTGCCCGGAAAGTAGGAATTTCACTGCTCATGGAATGGTGTCTCGTCATAAAAGGGAAGTTTGGCAAGAAAGACTGGACCTTCGTAACGACCCGATCAGCACATTCAGCAGAAGGGAGAGAAGGAAGATTCAGCAATAAGATGTCAAGATTCTAGGACGTCACCAGCATCATTACCCTCCGCTTTCTCTCAGGGGTCCACCATACAGATTAGATTTTTCTTCCCATGATTTTCTAAGTTGTCTACACATTCTACGTACGCTGTCATTTGGCTTTGCAGATTAGAGATCTGGGCACTTAAGGGTAAACATCTTCTAATTTCAGGGGATAGGATGGATCCTACCTGTAAGATCTGGCTGATACAGATCTCACTCCAACAGAAGGGCGTCCAATGCCCAAAATAATGGGGACAGTTTTGGGTGGAGGAGCATGTGGGGGTCTAGCAGCAGAATGGTGACCATTTTCTATGATGGGACTACAACCCTGATAAAGCAGCCACAGCCGGTGACTGAGAAGAATCTGTGACTTCTCTGCATTTAGTGGTCACTACTCACCTGGGCGGTTATCTGTAGGAATCTCCTCTTTACTCCGCTCATTACCCCTCACATATGTCTCTGTAGTATTAATATGGGTCAGATCTTCACCCTGAAACAAATATTGTAAAAGTCACAGACAGATGGAGAAGTCACATCTATGATCAGCTCTAATCCTGCCATCTCCACCGCTCTCATTACACAAGTATAACACATATAATACTGGAGGATAAAACAAGACTGAGCACAAGACCTTCACAGCCGTCTACACATCATAGGGAGATTTCATGTCACCTTCTCTCCATCTACCTGATGATCCTGAGGAACATCGGGGTCTTCTTGTTTACAGTCCTGCGGGAGAAGAGGACGGGGACATCTCTCTGGTGTTGTCCTCTTACCGGATAGAACTGGAGGAGACACATACAGGGACTGAATTCATTCCTTACATACAGATAATTATAGGCCATGTGTATTTAGTCCTGTCTATTACCTGGTGATGTGAGGGGCTGGGGAAGCTCCATCATGACGTCCTTGTACAGATCTTTGTGTCCTTCTAAATACTCCCACTCCTCCATGGAGAAATAGACGGTGACGTCCTGACACCTTATAGGAACCTGACACATACAACGATACCGTCACCCCCCGATCCCTTCATAGCGTTACTGTATAATGTCCCAGCATTCCCAGCAGTGTCACCTCTCCAGTCAGCAGCTCAATCATCTTGTAGGTGAGTTCTAGGATCTTCTGGTCATTGATGTCCTCATGTATCGGGGGGTGAGGTGGAGGCCCCGTGATTGGGCTCAGGGGTCTTCGCCATCCCTCAGACACAGGGGCCTGACAGCGCTCACTAGAGGTCTTCTTCACTACTGTGTAATCCTGGTTATGGAGAGACACAGTAATAAATCTCACTCCAGACATTTCCAGAGTCCTCACCTCTCCAGTTCTGTCCATCTGTTATTCCCATAGATAAGAATGATGTAATGTAACGTCATCAGAATCTCTCACCTCTCCAGTAAGCCGGAAGAGGATCTCTAGGGTGAGGTGTAATATCCTCTCCGCCATCTTGTCCCTGTCCATATCCATCCTTCCCGGGGCAATCAGGAGAATTCTCTTATATAGAAGATCTCCACTGAGAGGATCCGATATTGTAGGGACCTGAATGGGGAGAAGATGACGATGTGACATGATAAAGAATCCTGTACAGTAATATAATTACTGGAGACTTTATATCCGATCACTGGCAGCAGAAATAACGCTAACACGTATGACATGAAGAAGAAGACAATTCATGGTTTTGGGCTGCGGGAACCAAAGTGAAAATCCTTAATCCAATAATATTGAGAAGCGGGTTTTACTCCACATGTATAGCATTTGACCATTTTATGAGTATTCGCATGTTGGGAATTTTGTTTTTTTTTAATTTTTGCCATTGTTTGCGGGGGTTTAGCTTCTCAGATTTTTTCGTCTGATTCTTAGGGCGGCTTTGCACGTTGCAACATCGCACGTGCGATGTCGGTGGGGTCAAATCGAAAGTGACGCACATCCGGCGTCACTTTCGACATCGTAGTGTGTAAATCCTAGATGATACGATTAATGAGCGCAAAAGCGTCATTATCGTATCATCGGTGCAGGCTCCTACTTTTTCATAATTACGCTGCCGCGACAGGTACGATGTTGTTCCTCATTCCTGCAGCAGCACACATCGCTGTGTATGAAGCCGCAGGAGCGAGGAATATCTCCTACCTGCCGCCGGCGGCTATACGGAAAGAAGAAGGTGGGCGGGAAGTCTACATCCTGCTCATCTCCGCCCCTCCGCTTTGATTGGCCGCCTTGCCGTGTGACATCGCTGTGACATTGTACGACCCGCTCCCTTAGGAAGGAGGCGGGACGCCGGCCAGAGCGACGTCGCAGGACAGGTGAGTGCATGTGAAGCTGGCGTAGCGATAATATTCGCTACGCCAGGAATCACAAGATATCGCTGCTGCGACGGGGGACGGGGACTATCACGTGCGACATCGCAGCATCGGCTTGCGATGTCGCAACGTGCAAAGCCCGCCTTAGACTGCAATTTTTTTAAATAGTCTCAAAAATATTGTAGAAAATTGACACTAAAAAAGACGTGGGTGGACGAGAAAACCAACCAGTGCCAGGAAGCTGCTGCCAATGCAGATAACATAATTGGATGTAGTGAACGAGGCACAGATGCTCCGGACAGGAACAGTTTTGCCTCTATACAAGTTACTAGTGCGGCCACACTTACAATATTCTGCACAATTTCGGGCTCCAGTGAATGAGGAGGACATAACTGAACTAGAGTGGGCGCAGAGAAGAGTGACCATTAAAGGAATGGAAGGTCTGCACTAGGAGGACAGGTTAGCAAGCTTGGGGTTACTAATTTTGGAAACACAAAGGCTACGGGGCGATTTTATTACAATGTACAAGTATATCAGGGGCATTACTGAGATATGTCTAATGAGCTTTTTACAACTGAGGCCTGCAATGATGACAAGGAGGTTCAATCATAATCACAGATGGGGATTCTTTACTGTAAGAGCAGTGAGAATATGGAACTCTCTGACACATGATGTGATAAATGTTGATAGACTACAAAAAATTCAAGGCGGGCTTGGATGCCTTCCATAAAAACTATATTATGGCAGGTTGTCAGGAATAGATTTTGTGATGGGACATTGATCCAGGGAACTAGTCTGATATTTTTAGAGTCATGAAGGCATTTTGCCCCTAGGAAAAGTATTCACACCCCGGAACGTTCCACTTATTTTAGCGTCATACCCACAAATGTAAATGTATTTTATTGTGATTTTATGCGATATACCAGCATTAAGTGACAAGTATTTGTGAAGTGTAAAGGAAATGATAGATGGTTTTCTAAATATTTTAAAAATATAAATCTGAATATTGTGACGTGCATTTGTATTCAGTCCCTTGTAGTATGATGCCCCTGCCTCCAGAAGTCACATAATTAGTAAATTGAGTCACCTGTATCATTTATGCTCATTATAACTACAGCTGTTTCGTGAAGGTTTTACAAGTTTTGTTTCAGAACATTAGGAATCAAACAGCATCTTGAAAACCAAGGAACGCAGCAGACAGCTCAGGGATCAAGTTGTGGAGAAGAGTAAAGCAGGGTTCAGTTATAAAAATAAATAAAAAAAAAAAAAAATAGCCAAAGCTCTGAACATCTCACTAAGTACTTTTCAATCCATCATCCAAAAATGGCAGGAGTATAGTGTGGAGACACGAGGGTCAGTGGGTACAGTTGTCCGCTGGCCTGGATGTCTTCAGAAAGACCGCTCGGACCAGGGCTCATCCCACTGAACGCTCACACTCATTTTTTGTGGGCAGAACCAGGGGTGGGATTCAAATTT
The DNA here is from genome assembly GCF_048569485.1 of Anomaloglossus baeobatrachus. NCBI lineage: Eukaryota > Metazoa > Chordata > Amphibia > Anura > Aromobatidae > Anomaloglossus > Anomaloglossus baeobatrachus. The sequence continues at coordinate 171,993 of NW_027441947.1, forward strand.
TTAACAACAAGTTCTCTGTAAACCCTGCCCATTTGAAAACCACACCCATTCAGTAACCACACCCATTGTGTTAGCCATACCCATTTTCACACACTTTCCTCAACTAAAAAATACAAGTAATTTAAAGTTATATCTTCTTCCCCTCCTCTACAGTCACTCTCCTGTCCAGCACCAAATGTTCAAGTCACTGTCACTCTTATTGTATTAAACGGTTTTTCTACAGTTTTTAAAAATTATTACTAAAGGAGCCCTGCTAAAATTGGAATGGACGACCTTCCCCCTACAGATTCCATCTCATGTGGCTCCTTTCCCCCAACAGATCCTATCCCATGTGGTCTCTTGCCTCCTGCAGATCCCATCCCATGTGGTCTCTCCCCCCCGCAGATCCCATCCCATGTGGCCTCTTTCCCCAGCAAATCCCATCCTATTATGGCCCCTTTCCCCCTGCAGATCCCATCCCATTATGACCCCTTTCCCCCTGCAGATCCCATCCCATTATGGCCCCTTTCCCCCTGCAGATCCCATCCCATTATGGCCCCTTTCTCCATGCAAATACCATCCTATTATGGCCTCCTCTCCTCATATAGCCACATATAGCTCCCCTCTTATGTGGCCCCTCTCCCCATATAGCCACATATAGCTCCCCTCTTATGTGGCCTCCTCTCCTCATATAGCCACATAAAGCTCCCCTCTTATGTGGCCTCCTCTCCCCATATAGCCACATATAGCTCTTCTCTTATGTGGCCCCTCTCCCTATATAGCCACATACAGTGCCTACAAGTAGTATTCAACCCCCTGCAGATTTAGCAGGTTTACACATTCGTAATTAACTTGGCATTGTGACATTTGGACTGTAGATCAACCTGGAAGTGTGAAATGCACTGCAGCAAAAAAGAATGTTATTTCTTTTTTTATTTTTTTTTTTTAAATTGTGAAAAGTTTATTCAGAGGGTCATTTATTATTCAACCCCTCAAACCACAAGAATTCTGTTTGGTTCCCCTAAAGTATTAAGAAGTATTTCAGGCACAAAGAACAATGAGCTTCACATGTTTGGATTAATTATCTCTTTTTCCAGCCTTTTCTGACTAATTAAGACCCTCCCCAAACTTGTGAACAGCACTCATACTTGGTCAACATGGGAAAGACACAAGAGCATTCCAAGGCCATCAGAGACAAGATCGTGGAGGGTCACAAGGCTGGCAAGGGGTACAAAACCCTTTCCAAGGAGTTGGGCCTACCTGTCTCCACTGTTGGGAGCATCATCCGGAAGTGGAAGGCTTATGGAACTACTGTTAGCCTTCCACGGCCTGGACAGCCTTTGAAAGTTTCCACCCGTGCCGAGGCCATGCTTGTCCGAAGAGTCAAGGCTAACACAAGGACAACAAGGAAGGAGCTCCGGGAAGATCTCATGGCAGTGGGGACATTGGTTTCAGTCAATACCATAAGTAACGTACTCCACCGCAATGGTCTCCTTTCCAGACGAGCCCGTAAGGTACCTTTACTTTCAAAGCGTCATGTCAAGGCTCGTCTACAGTTTGCTCATGATCACTTGGAGGACTCTGAGACAGACTGGTTCAAGGTTCTCTGGTCTTATGAGACCAAGATCGAGATCTTTGGTGCCAAACACACACGTGACGTTTGGAGACTGGATTGCACTGCATACGACCCCAAGAATACCATCCCTACAGTCAAGCATGGTGGTGGCAGCATCATGCTGTGGGGCTGTTTCTCAGCCAAGGGGCCTGGCCATGTGGTCCGCATCCATGGGAAGATGGATAGCACGGCCTACCTGGAGATTTTGGCCAAGAACCTCCGCTCCTCCATCAAGGATCTTAAGATGGGTCGTCATTTCCTCTTCCAACAAGACAACGACCCAAAGCACACAGCCAAGAAAACCAAGGCCTGGTTCAAGAGGGAAAAAATCAAGGTGTTGCAGTGGCCTAGTCAGTCTCCTGACCTTAACCCAATTGAAAACTTGTGGAAGGAGCTCAAGATTAAAGTCCACATGATATATCGAGTAGACCTGGCTCACTATATGACAGGGTGCTCTGGAGAAAACAATCAACTAAAATCCAAAACGAATCTCCGGCACTCCAATTAGAGAAGCAAGAACACAGTCTGGGTTTCTTTGGTGCTTTTTTATTGTAAATAAAGAAAATGAAAAAAGTCTGTCTCAACGTTTCGGTCTCGATGGGACCTTTATCGAGAGTTATATCAGACTAAGGGATTAGAGATTAGTATACGGATTGCACCGACAAGGAACGATGTGGGTCATCACAGAAAAGATAAGGAAGTAAGTGTGAGCACTGTGACCATATAACGAAATATCAAAGTCAGCCGGTGGGTGTTGCCAGATGAATCGTACAGTGGTGTTCTACGGAGGTAGGGGACCACAGTCCAAAACTGCCGGGTAGGGGTCAAGAGCCCAGTAAGTACTACACAGTCATATCACCTGTTTGATCCAATAGAAAACAGCCTGTCAGAAAAATGGTGGAGAAGGTATACAGTTGGTATTGATATCAATATCCTAGACAGGATCTGTTTAGAGGTAGCAGGGAATGCCCTGTTAGGCAGCAACGGTCTCTTGTACTTGCTGTAGGCTCGTGTATTACCAGGTGGCGAGCATATATATTCTTAGAGAGGGGTAACTGGCATAAGGACAGGACCTGTGTTGCAGGATGTTCCCAAAGGGATACTTAAGGTGAGTCGGTCAGAGGACCCATAGGGAGCATAGGGGACCTGCGTCCGGTAGAGATTCTGGCTGGCTGCTGCCTGCTCTTAGCTGGTCTATGCCCACCACCAACCAGGTGAATTGTGTGAAAACAGGACAAACGTATAAATTAAATTCTGTTGGTTCCTGAATTAGACTTGAACATGTGTTCCAGGCAAGATACTGTAAAAAACAGCAGTTAGGATCAAGCTCCTGGGTCCACCTATTAGGCCGGTACCCCAAGCTTCTCCCGACGCGTTTCTCCCCCTCCTAACTTAATGTTCGGGGGTTCATCAGGGGTAAATTGCCAACAACAGTTGGAAACACTACCAAGGTAAATAAAGCGGCGGCAAAATATGCCTGCTTGGTACGCCTTAAAATCTCCAATAAAGCATATTTGACTTCCTTTTAGCCAGAGAAAATTGTCTCAGCATAAATGGGATGTTGTTAGGTGAAGACACCTCATATCATATAGATAGCCACATTTCACAGAAATTGTCAGTATATCAAATCAATCTCTCGACTCCTGGATAGCACAGGAGTCCCACATAGCACAGTTATAATACTAGGGCTCTTGTCAGTGCAAACCGGACAGGCTAGGAGAGGAAATCCACCTTCTCCTGTATTGGATCGATCTATATTCTATAATTCAAGCGGTGGCTCTGCAAAATAAATCTTTCTGGATGGAGACGCTATAGCATACGGAGACATCATAGGATATACCATCCGTGGCCCTGATACCTGGACCTCCACTCTCTGAACCTAAAGAGCGCTTGGAACATTTGACCAGAGGTTACACCATATTACTGGCGTGAACATTGTCCGCTTCGGTTCAAAGCAGAGTCCCAGCGTCTCCATCCAGGAAAGATTTATTTTGCAGAGCCACCGCTTGAATTATAGAATATAGATCGATCCAATACAGGAGAAGGTGGATTCCCTCTCCTGCCTGTCCGGTTTGCACTGACAAGAGCCCTAGTATTATAACTGTGCTATGTGGGACTCCTGTGCTATCCAGGAGTCGAGAGATTGATATACTGACAATTTCTGTGAAATGTGGCTATCTATATGATATGAGGTGTCTTCACCTAACAACATCCCATTTATGCTGAGACAATTTTCTCTGGCTAAAAGGAAGTCAAATATGCTTTATTGGAGATTTTAAGGCGTACCAAGCAGGCATATTTTGCCGCCGCTTTATTTACCTTGGTAGTGTTTCCAAGTGTTGTTGGCAATTTACCCCTGATGAACCCCCGAACATTAAGTTAGGAGGGGGAGAAACACGTCGGGAGAAGCTTGGGGTACCGGCCTAATAGGTGGACCCAGGAGCTTGATCCTAACTGCTGTTTTTTACAGTATCTTGACTGGAACACATGTTCAAGTCTAATTCAGGAACCAACAGAATTTAATTTATACGTTTGTCCTGTTTTCACACAATTCACCTGGTTGGTGGTGGGCATAGACCAGCTAAGAGCAGGGATAGTCAGGGGTAGCCATCTGGAGCGGGGGTGTTCAAAACATTAAGACACTCTCCGCTGGTAGGAAGTGCAAGTAGTAGATCCATGTAGCCCCTTCTAGACCTATATAGTCTATCCTACTATGCATTTCATACTATAATCCTGCACACTTCCTCTGCTCCTCATTTGGTCATACACTAGCACATTGTCTTTTGTCCTCTATGTTATAGACATTTGGTGTCTTTATATGTCTTTTTATGATTATTAATAAAGAAATATTTTTAGAGGTTGTGTTTTTGGGTGGTTTCTTTGGAATCTTACCTCGTTAATTTATCTATTGTTGTGGTTTACTCTAATTTGTACAGTTTACAAATTAGCCATGTGGACAGAGCCAGAGGTGCTCTTCAGATTTTCCAGTATGCCGTAACAGCGCAAAAAAAGCACTGTGTAGAGCAAATACTTTGGTGCAAACTTGCCGCCATTTAGGAAAACATGAGACTTGCACTAAAAAGTCACAAACACAAGTCAAAGGGAACAATACAAAGTGTTTCTATTGTGCGCAAAATTCATGATCCACTTGGACCAATATGAAGAATTTGACACAAAAAACATTAATCAATACAAGAATTCAAAAATCGGCTTAAAAAAAAAACAAAACAAAAAAACCCCCAAAACACCACAATTGATGAGTTGGATGTAAGTTTTGTGGTGCGGAGCCCGTTATACCGGCAGACGGGATGTGACCGGAGGCAGAAATATTCACAGAAGAGAAAGATTTTACACTTTCTAGATAAATCCTCTCTTCCTGGGATGTAACGACCTCTAATGCCGGGATCACACGGCCGGATAAAGAATCATCACAGCTTCATCCAGAAAACTAGGACAAGTCTTTTCTTATTTGTCATCCATATACAATCCGGTATTTACAGCCGCTATTAATAATTTACAAGACCATTTACAGCTTCCTCCATTACAGAACTGCAATGTACCCGTAACACAATGTCTGCTGTATGGTGGAGCTGGTGGGAATCTGATGGTTTGTGCAGACACAGACCTGAATGGACGAGTCTCCTCCAATTTACAGAAGACACTAGAGGATGCTGGGATTATTCTCACACACAGATTCAGTCAGTGAGAAAGAAAATCCCCATCTGCACTGCCACATCCAATAACAATGGTCTGAGGGCGAGACGTGTTATTTTATGGACAGCACTGATAATACAGTAGTGTGAACGAGGACTAAAAGGAACCAAAGCTCTTATCTCTCCTAATCCTGCCATCTCCACCGCTCTCATTACACAAGTATAACACATATAATACCGGAGGATAAAACAAGACTGAGCACAAGACCTTCACAGCAGTCTACACATCATAGGGAGATTTCATGGCACCTTCTCTCCATCTACCTGATGATCCTGAGGAACATCGGGGTCTTCTTGGTTACAGTCTTGTGAGAGAAGAGGACGGGGACATCTCTCTGGTGTTGTCCCCTTACTGGATAGAACTGGAGTAGACACATCCTGAGGAACATCGGGATCTTCTTGTTTACAGTCCTGTGGGAGAAGAGGACGGGGACATCTCTCTGGTGTTGTCCTCTTACTGGATAGACCTGGAGGAGACACATACAGGGACTGAATTCATTCCTTACATACAGATAATTATAGGCCATGTGTATTTAGTCCTGTCTATTACCTGGTGATGTGAGGGGCTGGGGAACCGCCATTATGACGTCCTTGTACAGATCTTTGTGTCCTTCTAAATACTCCCACTCCTCCATGGAGAAATAGACGGTGACGTCCTGACACCTTATAGGAACCTGACACATACAATGATACCGTCACCCCCTGATCCCTTCATAGCGTTACTGTATAATGTCCCAGCATTCCCAGCAGTGTCACCTCTCCAGTCAGCAGCTCAATCATCTTGTAGGTGAGTTCTAGGATCTTCTGGTCATTGATGTCCTCATCTATTGGGGGGTGAGATGGAGGTCCCGTGATTGGGCTCAGGGGTCTTCCCCATCCCTCAGACACAGGGGCCTGACAGCGCTTACTAGAGGTCTTCTTCACTACTGTGTAATCCTGGTTATGGAGAGACACAGTAATAAATCTCACTCCAGACATTTCCAGAGTCCTCACCTCTCCAGTTCTGTCCATCTGTTATTCCCATAGATAAGAATGATGTAATGTGACGTCATCAGAATCTCTCACCTCTCCAGTAAGCCGGAAGAGGATCTCTAGGGTGAGGTGTAATATCCTCTCCGCCATCTTGTCGCTGTCCATATCCATCCTTGATGGGGCAATCAGGAGGATTCTTTTATATAGAAGATCTCCACTGAGAGGATCCGATATTATAAGGACCTGAATGGGGAGAAGATGAGCCGATCTGTAAAATTAATGGAGATGAGATATCATTTGAGTATTAAAAAATATTCAACATGAAATGTGCTATGTAAATAGTACAACTGTAAAAGTAGTATTATCTTTATAAAAAAAAACAATCCTTCATACGGCAATGTGAGCGGAAAAAAAGAGTAATTGTTCCCGTAATAAGAGTAGGAAAATACAAAAGTGCAAAAACAAATAATTTCCCAGTTTTTCGGTTAAGAACAGGGCAATGGAATTAGGATTCGATGTTTTCTTGTTTCCACGGAAGAAGGGGGGCCCGTACGGATCTGTGCACTCGCTGACGCGCACAATTTACCATCCATTTCTTGTTTGAAGGCAGCAAAATAGTGAAAATTAACCCCATTACAAAATGTGTCCACATTATATTTCACTCCTAAACTAGAAAAATTATGTAAATAAAAAAGTTTAGATATTCTAAACTGGTGTCGGAGCTCGTGGACTTTAACCCCTTATTGACAGTGGGCAGTAAAATTATGTCCTAGCGGTCATAGTGTTAATTACCTCCCGCTGCTGCCAGCAAGCAATAAAGAAATTAAGTGTATACCACCCCCCAGCATCGGATAATTTCTGTGGTTTCAGCTACCAAGTGTAGGTCAGACCCTGGAGATCATGATTCGGGCAGAAAAAAATGATTTATCTCCCACCTGGCATGATCAATCATGTCAAATGGGAGATAAGGTGCCTACCACGGTCCCCCGATGTGGCCAAAGTGCCCCCCCAGTCCCATGCCCCAACTGATCATCTAAAATGGCCGGCGCACACGGTGCGCTCATCCTCCTCCTCAAAGTTCTCCCCAGGTCCAGCCAGGTCACCCTATCAATCCCAGGTCTCCCGTTACCTCCTGCAGTGACGATCCCCCACGATCCCACCTCTTCCTACTCAGAAGATCCTGGCCACATGTGCAGAGTGGCTCTCAGATGGCACCCTGTTAGTAGTGACACTGAGCTTACTGCAGCTCACACTACCATGCTGTGGACCCGGAGAGTGTGAGTGCAGTACCACTGCACCCACACTCCTTACATGGAGGGTTTGCACTTTCAGAAAATAGGGGATATGTTCTCAAAGTGTGCCACGCATATTCTGGAAGGTCCAAAGTCATCGTATGACCTCCAAAATGGATTATAGCAGACCGGATTTTATTTTTAATAAATTGATGAAAGAGGGAATGTGTTGGGGAGTGTTTTTTCAAATAATTTTTTTTTTTGCCCTTTTTTTATTACTGACTAGGTTAGTGCTGTCGGGTATCTGATAGACGCCGCAACATCATTGACCCTAACCTAAAACAACCTCATTTATTTCCCCATTTGCCACCACACCAGGGCAATGCAAAGAGCTGGGGCGAAACGCCAGGATTTGCGCATCTAATGAATGCGCCACTTCTGGGTGGCTGTAGCCTGCTATTTTTAGGCTGGGAAGGGCCAAATAACCATGGTTCTTTCCACCCTGAGAATACCAGACCACAGTTGTCCATTTTACCTTGGCTGGAAATCCAATTTGGGGGATATCATGGTGTGATATTGTGGGTTATGAACCATTTTGTGTGGATTCATGTTTTGGGCGTGGTGGTCTGTCTATTCGATATATTGTTTGTCCTGTTAAGTCAGGTTATATCCCCTTGAAATGCACCTGTGCCTAGGTCTGGGGGAGGGGGCCTGGAATCCACCTAAACTCTCTGTTTACCTAAGAGATTAGTGATTCTGGGTGAGACTTACAAGAGATAAGAAACAGACTTGGGGTACCTTCACACTTTAGCAATGCAGCAGCGATCCGACCAGCGATCTGACCTGGTCAGGATCGCTGCTGCATCGCTACATGGTCGCTGGTGAGCTGTCAAACAGGCAGATCTCACCAGCGACCAGTGACCAGCCCCCAGCCAGCAACGACGTGCAAGCGACGCTGCGCTTGCACGGAGCCGGCGTCTGGAAGCTGCGGACACTGGTAACTAAGGTAAACATCGGGTATGGTTACCCGATGTTTACCTTAGTTACCAGCTCACACCGCTTAACTTAGCGTGTGCAGGGAGCAGGAGCCGGCACTGGCAGCATGAGAGCTGGGGAGGCTGGTAACGAAGGTAAATATCCGGTAACCACCTTGGTTACCCGATGTTTACCTTGGTTACAGCTTACCGCAGGCTGTCAGACGCCGGCTCCTGCTCCCTGCACATTCAGGATTGTTGCTCTCTCACTGTCACACACAGCGATGTGTACTTATCAGCGGGAGAGCAACAATAAAAAAACGAACCAGCACTGTGTGTAACGAGCAGCGATCTCACAGCAGGGGCCAGATCGCTGCTCAGTGTCACACACAGCGAGATCGCTAATGAGGTCACAAAAAACGTGACTCAGCAGCGATCTCAGTAGCGATCTCGCTGTGTGTGTGAAGTACCCCTTACAAGAGATTGAACCTCTGAGGGAGACACTGAGGCTGCGGCCAGCACCCCAAAGAGATTGTGAGAAACCCAGATTTCCCTGGAGAAGGACTGCTGGAGGAGTGTGACTGAACTCTGGGACATTTATGCCGTTTCTGGACTAGTTTTACCCTCCGTGTGGTGGATTATTTTATGGTCATTCTATATTGCATTGAATAAATATGCTTTGGATTGTTCACTCATCTCTCGCTCTGTTGATAGTGTGATATGGGAGAAAGACCCCTTCACAGGGGGGACCCCGCTTTTTTTTAATTACTTATAAATTTAAAAAAAACAGCATAGGAAGACCTTCATTTTGGAATACCAGCCAATATGAAGCTGCCAGCTGTGGTCTGCAGCCGTCTGCTTTACCCTAGCTGTTTTTTTTGTTTTGTTTGTTTTAATTATTTATTTAAATTTGGGTTTTTTTGGGGGGCTAAATACAAGGCTAAACACCCTTTAGTGCCACATCAAAGTTATTAAATGGTGCCAGCTTAGAATATGCAGGGGGGTGGGACATTATACAGTCAGGTCCAGAAATATTTGGACAGTGACACAAGTTTTGTTATTTTAGCTGTTTACAAAAACATGTTCAGAAATACAATTATATATATATATAATATGGGCTAAAAGTGCACACTCCCAGCTGCAATATGAGAGTTTTCACATCCAAATCGGAGAAAGGGTTTAGGAATCATAGCTCTGTAATGCATAGCCTCGTCTTTTTCAAGGGACCAAAAGTAATTGGACAAGGGACTCTAAGGGCTGCAATTAACTCTGAAGGCGTCTCCCTCGTTAACCTGTAATCAATAAAGTAGTTAAAAGGTCTGGGGTTGATTACAGGTGTGTGGTTTTGCATTTGGAAGCTGTTGCTGTGACCAGACAACATGCGGTCTAAGGAACTCTCAATTGAGGTGAAGCAGAACATCCTGAGGCTGAAAAAAAAGAAAAAATCCATCAGAGAGATAGCAGACATGCTTGGAGTAGCAAAATCAACAGTCGGGTACATTCTGAGAAAAAAGGAATTGACTGGTGAGCTTTGGAACTCAAAAAGGCCTGGGCGTCCACGGATGACAACAGTGGTGGATGATCGCCGCATACTTTCTTTGGTGAAGAAGAACCCGTTCACAACATCAACTGAAGTCCAGAACACTCTCAGTGAAGTAGGTGTATCTGTCTCTAAGTCAACAGTAAAGAGAAGACTCCATGAAAGTAAATACAAAGGGTTCACATCTAGATGCAAACCATTCATCAATTCCAAAAATAGACAGGCCAGAGTTAAATTTGCTGAAAAACACCTCATGAAGCCAGCTCAGTTCTGGAAAAGTATTCTATGGACAGATGAGACAAAGATCAACCTGTACCAGAATGATGGGAAGATAAAAGTTTGGAGAAGAAAGGGAACGGCACATGATCCAAGGCACACCACATCCTCTGTAAAACATGGTGGAGGCAACGTGATGGCATGGGCATGCATGGCTTTCAATGGCACTGGGTCACTTGTGTTTATTGATGACATAACAGCAGACAAGAGTAGCCGGATGAATTCTGAAGTGTACCGGGATATACTTTCAGCCCAGATTCAGCCAAATGCCGCAAAGTTGATCGGACGTTGCTTCATAGTACAGATGGACAATGACCCCAAGCATACAGCCAAAGCTACCCAGGAGTTCATGAGTGCAAAAAAGTGGACATTCTGCAATGGCCAAGTCAATCACCAGATCTTAACCCAATTGAGCATGCATTTCACTTGCTCAAATCCAGACTTAAGACGGAAAGACCCACAAACAAGCAAGACCTGAAGGCTGCGGCTGTAAAGGCCTGGCAAAGCATTAAGAAGGAGGAAACCCAGCGTTTGGTGATGTCCATGGGTTCCAGACTTAAGGCAGTGATTGCCTCCAAAGGATTCGCAGCAAAATATTGAAAATAAAAATATTTTGTTTGGGTTTGGTTTATTTGTCCAATTACTTTTGACCTCCTAAAATGTGGAGTGTTTGTAAAGAAATGTGTATAATTCCTACAATTTCTATCAGATATTTTTGTTCAAACCTTCAAATTAAACGTTACAATCTGCACTTGAATTCTGTTGTAGAGGTTTCATTTCAAATTCAATGTGGTGGCATGCAGAGCCCAACTCGCCAAAATTGTGTCACTGGCCAAATATTTCTGGACCTAACTGTATATGTGTTTTACATCTATTTATCTAGCCATCTATCCATCCATCCTAGCTTTTAGGTTATGTGCCCACGATCAGGATTTGCAGCGGTTTGGACGCAGAGTGTTTTGACTGCGATGTTGTGCAGTACAAGCGCAGTAGCGGGATGTTTATAAATCTCATGCCCACTGTGCTTCTTTTATCTGCAGCATAAACTGACCAGCGGTGCGGCTTCCTGAGGTCTACGCAGGATATCAGTTTATGCTGTGGAGATGAGAGTGTTCTTCGCAGGGAGAATAAAGTCCGCAGCGGCCTGAACCTGGATCGTGAGCACGAGCAGCTGCATTCTCGTGTGGACAACACTGGCATCTGCACAGAAGGGCTAACACTGAGTCCTAGATGCAGTGTCACTGGAATGTGGGCACACAACCTAAAAGTGAGACATTTGGCACTACAGCAACATTTTTGTGAACTACCTATGGAGTCAAAATGCTCACTGTAACCCTAAATAAAATTTTTGAGTGGTCTAGTTTCCAAAATTGAGTCACTTCTGGGGGTGTTTCTGCTGTATAGGTACCTTAGGGGCCCTGCAAACGCGACATGGTGTCCGCCATTTATTTCAACTTTTCCTAAATTCACATGGTGTTCCTTCCGTTCTGAGCCCTCCCGTTTGTCCAAACAGAGGTTTTTTGGCCACATGTGGGGTATCAATGAGCTCATACAAATTTGGTTAACAAACTGTTGTGTGTGCTTTTTGGTGTTTCCTCTTGAAAGTGAGAAATTTGGTGCTAAAGCAACATTTTTGTTAAAAAAAATGAAGATTTTCAATATGACGACCTAAGATTATCAAATTCTGTGAAGTACCTGTGGGTTCAAAATGCTCAATATACCCCTGAATAAAATCCTTGAGGGGTCTAGTTTCCAAAATATGATCACTTGTGGGGGAGCTCCTCTGTTTAGGCCCCTCAGGGGCTCTCCAAACGCAACATGGCATTCGCTAATGATTCCAGCCAATTTTACAGTCAAATAGCGCTCCTTCCCCTCCGATCCCAGCCGTGCACCCAAACAGTTGATTTCCACCACATATGAGGTATCTGTGTACTCAGGAGAAACTACACAATAAATTATATGGTGGATTTTTCCTGTTGCCCTTGTGAATAAAAGGTTTCGTTTTAAAGTAACAATTTTGTGGTAAAAATGTATTTTTGTTATTTTCACGGCTCAACGTTCTAAAATTCTGTGAAGCCTCCGGAGGTTCCAGGTGCTCACCAAACACATGGAGAAATTCCTTGAGGGGTCTAGCTTCCAAAATGTGGTCACTTGTGGGGGTTTCTGCTGTTTAGGTACCTTAGGGGCCCTACAAATGCTACATGGTGCCTGAAATCTATTTCAGCCAAATTTGTGTTCCGAGATTCAAATATTGCTCCGTCTATTCCGGCTCCTCCCATTTGTCCAAACAGAGGTTTCTGACCACATGTGTGGAATCACCACGCTCGTAATAAAGTGGGTAATAAACCGTGGGGTCCACTTTTTGGCGTTACCTCTCGAATCCTGTCAAAGTGACACTGGTCAGAATTGCAAAAAAATGGCCAAGTCATGAAGTACAAAACTGGCTCCATCCTTAAGGGGTTAAACTGAATGTAAATGAGCCGGTTAGAAATAGCGGGAAACTGGTCCTGAACTGGTTAAAGTTGAAAATAGTTGAGAAATGAAGGGGTTAATGATAATGATGACCCCAAAATAAGAGAGACCCTGCACCTACCTCCACCTGCAGAGCCGCACACTAGATATATAATAACCTGCACCTACCTCCACCTGCAGAGCCGCACACTAGATATATAATACCCTGCACCTACCTCCACCTGCAGAGCCGCACACTAGATATATAATACCCTGCACCTACCTCCACCTGCAGAGCCGCACACCAGATATATAATACCCTGCACCTACCTCCACCTGCAGAGCCGCACACCAGATATATAATACCCTGCACCTACCTCCACCTGCAGAGCCGCACACCAGATATATAATACCCTGCACCTACCTCCACCTGCAGAGCCGCACACCAGATATATAATACCCTGCACCTACCTCCACCTGCAGAGCCGCACACCAGATATATAATACCCTGCACCTACCTCCACCTGCAGAGCCGCACACTAGATATATAATACCCTGCACCTACCTCCACCTGCAGAGCCGCACACTAGATATATAATACCCTGCACCTACCTCCACCTGCAGAGCCGCACACTAGATATATAATACCCTGCACCTACCTCCACCTGCAGAGCCGCACACTAGATATATAATACCCTGCACCTACCTCCACCTGCAGAGCCGCACACCAGATATATAATACCCTGCACCTACCTCCACCTGCAGAGCCGCACACCAGATATATAATACCCTGCACCTACCTCCACCTGCAGAGCCGCACACCAGATATATAATACCCTGCACCTACCTCCTCCTGCAGAGCCGCACACTAGATATATAATACCCTGCACCTACCTCCACCTGCAGAGCCGCACACCAGATATATAATACCCTGCACCTACCTCCACCTGCAGAGCCGCACACCAGATATATAATACCCTGCACCTACCTCCACCTGCAGAGCCGCACACTAGATATATAATACCCTGCACCTACCTCCACCTGCAGAGCCGCACACTGGATATATAATACCCTGCACCTACCTCCTCCTGCAGAGCCGCACACCAGATATATAATACCCTGCACCTACCTCCACCTGCAGAGCCGCACACTAGATATATAATACCCTGCACCTACCTCCACCTGCAGAGCCGCACACTAGATATATAATACCCTGCACCTACCTCCACCTGCAGAGCCGCACACTAGATATATAATACCCTGCACCTACCTCCACCTGCAGAGCCGCACACTAGATATATAATACCCTGCACCTACCTCCACCTGCAGAGCCGCACACTAGATATATAATACCCTGCACCTACCTCCACCTGCAGAGCCGCACACTAGATATATAATACCCTGCACCTACCTCCACCTGCAGAGCCGCACACTAGATATATAATACCCTGCACCTACCTCCACCTGCAGAGCCGCACACTAGATATATAATACCCTGCACCTACCTCCACCTGCAGAGCCGCACACAGATATATAATACCCTGCACCTACCTCCACCTGCAGAGCCGCACACAGATATATAATACCCTGCACCTACCTCCACCTGCAGAGCCGCACACTGGATATATAATACCCTGCACCTACCTCCTCCTGCAGAGCCGCACACCAGATATATAATACCCTGCACCTACCTCCACCTGCAGAGCCGCACACTAGATATATAATACCCTGCACCTACCTCCACCTGCAGAGCCGCACACTAGATATATAATACCCTGCACCTACCTCCACCTGCAGAGCCGCACACTAGATATATAATACCCTGCACCTACCTCCACCTGCAGAGCCGCACACTAGATATATAATACCCTGCACCTACCTCCACCTGCAGAGCCGCACACTAGATATATAATACCCTGCACCTACCTCCACCTGCAGAGCCGCACACTAGATATATAATACCCTGCACCTACCTCCTCCTGCAGAGCCGCACACTAGATATATAATACCCTGCACCTACCTCCACCTGCAGAGCCGCACACTAGATATATGGCTGCTCTGTGCTTACAGGACCTGTGATGATGTCACATGGAGGGGAGGAGTCAGGGGTCACATGATCAGCTCCTCAGTGTATGCAGGACTCTGCTGTGCTGGTTGTCATGGTGCTGGATGAGGGGAAGTTTATGTGTGGGGTCAGGAGGGGTTTACAGTGTGGATGTAGCAGAGCCGTGTGTGTACGAGGTGTACGGAGCAGAGCTGTGTGTGTACGAGGTGTACGGAGCGGAGCAGTGTGTGTACAAGGTGTACGGAGCAGAGCCGTGTGTGTACGAGGTGTACGGAGCGGAGCCGTGTGTGTACAAGGTGTACGGAGCAGAGCCGTGTGTTTACGAGGTGTACGGAGCAGAGCTGTGTGTGTACGAGGTGTACGGAGCGGAGCCGTGTGTGTACGATGTGTACGGAGCGGAGCCGTGTGTGTACGATGTGTACGGAGCGGAGCCGTGTGTGTACGAGGTGTACGGAGCGGAGCCGTATGTGTACGAGGTGTACGGAGCGGAGCCGTGTGTTTACGAGGTGTACGGAGCGGAGCCGTGTGTGTACGAGGTGTACGGAGCGGAGCCGTGTGTGTACGATGTGTACGGAGCGGAGCCGTGTGTGTACGATGTGTACGGAGCGGAGCCGTGTGTGTACGAGGTGTACGGAGCAGAGCCGTGTGTGTACGAGGTGTACGGAGCAGAGCCGTGTGTGTACGAGGTGTACGGAGCAGAGCCGTGTGTGTACGAGGTGTACGGAGCAGAGCCGTGTGTGTACGAGCTGTACGGAGCGGAGCCGTGTGTGTACGATGTGTACGGAGCGGAGCCGTGTGTGTACGATGTGTACGGAGCGGAGCCGTGTGTGTACGAGGTGTACGGAGCGGAGCCGTGTGTGTACGAGGTGTACGGAGCGGAGCCGTGTGTGTACGATGTGTACGGAGCGGAGCCGTGTGTGTACGATGTGTACGGAGCGGAGCCGTGTGTGTACGAGGTGTACGGAGCAGAGCCGTGTGTGTACGAGGTGTACGGAGCAGAGCCGTGTGTGTACGAGGTGTACGGAGCAGAGCCGTGTGTGTACGAGGTGTACGGAGCAGAGCCGTGTGTGTACGAGGTGTACGGAGCAGAGCCGTGTGTGTACGAGGTGTACGGAGCAGAGCCGTGTGTGTACGAGCTGTACGGAGCGGAGCCGTGTGTGTACGATGTGTACGGAGCGGAGCCGTGTGTGTACGATGTGTACGGAGCGGAGCCGTGTGTGTACGAGGTGTACGGAGCGGAGCCGTGTGTGTACGAGGTGTACGGAGCGGAGCCGTGTGTGTACGAGGTGTACGGAGCGGAGCCGTGTGTGTACGAGGTGTACGGAGCGGAGCCGTGTGTGTACGAGGTGTACGGAGCGGAGCCGTGTGTGTACGAGGTGTACGGAGCGGAGCCGTGTGTGTACGAGGTGTACGGAGCGGAGCCGTGTGTGTACGAGGTGTACGGAGCGGAGCCGTGTGTGTACGAGGTGTGCGGAGCGGAGCCGTGTGTGTACGAGGTGTGCGGAGCGGAGCCGTGTGTGTACGAGGTGTGCGGAGCGGAGCCGTGTGTGTACGAGGTGTGCGGAGCGGAGCCGTGTGTGTACGAGGTGTGCGGAGCGGAGCCGTGTGTGTACGAGGTGTGCGGAGCGGAGCCGTGTGTTTACGAGGTGTGCGGAGCGGAGCCGTGTGTGTACGAGGTGTGCGGAGCGGAGCCGTGTGTGTACGAGGTGTGCGGAGCGGAGTCGTGTGTGTACGCGGTGTGCGGAGCGGAGCCGTGTGTGTACGAGGTGTACGGAGCGGAGCCGTGTGTGTACGAGGTGTACGGAGCAGAGCCGTGTGTTTACGAGGAGTACGGAGCGGAGCCGTGTGTTTACGAGGTGTGCGGAGCGGAGCCGTGTGTTTACGAGGTGTGCGGAGCGGAGCCGTGTGTGTACGAGGTGTGCGGAGCGGAGTCGTGTGTGTACGCGGTGTGCGGAGCGGAGCCGTGTGTTTACGAGGTGTAGCGGAGCGGAGCCGTGTGTGTACGAGGTGTACGGAGCGGAGCCGTGTGTTTACGAGGAGTACGGAGCAAAGCCGTGTGTTTACGAGGTGTGCGGAGCGGAGCCGTGTGTTTACGAGGTGTGCGGAGCGGAGCCGTGTGTGTACGAGGTGTGCGGAGCGGAGCCGTGTGTGTACGAGGTGTGCGGAGCGGAGCCGTGTGTGTACGAGGTGTGCGGAGCGGAGTCGTGTGTGTACGAGGTGTGCGGAGCGGAGCCGTGTGTTTACGAGGTGTGCGGAGCGGAGCCGTGTGTGTACGAGGTGTGCGGAGCGGAGCCGTGTGTGTACGAGGTGTGCGGAGCGGAGCCGTGTGTGTACTGTGTGTACGAGGTGTGCGGAGCGGAGTCGTGTAGGGACTTTTCCAAAAAACTGCACCATTGGGAGCCATGGTCTTGGATTCTGTCAGGGGGTCACACAGTGAGGTAATGGAGGCTGTAGGCACACAGGAGGCTGAAAGCCGTGGACGGACATGGAGCAGATATCCTGGAAAACCTGGGACGAGTAGCAGAGGTACTACCAGTCACAGGCATACAGCAGAAGTCCTGGAGACTGCAGACAGGCTGCAGAGGTACTGACACCCACAGGCAGACAGGTAACTGAGGTATTGGAAGCCGCAGACGTCCTGGAGACCTCAGACAGGGGCAGACATACTGGAAGCCACAGGCAGATTGGTAGCTGAGGTGCTGGAGGCCACAGATAGTCTGGAGATGTTCTGGAGACTGCAGACAGGTCGCTGTGCACACACTAATAGTCCTAATACCAGGACACAGGGGTGTATCTTGGTAGCCTTATATAGGCCAGTTAAGCTCAGCACATGGAGCGTGTCCGGCTACTTACAAAGCCCAACATGGAGCACAGGAAAGTTTAGCAGAGCGGGGGAAGGGAGCAGATCCCAGACACGGGACAGGCGTGTAACAAGTGGATGTTGTCAGACAAATATCCAACAATGATTGATGAAATTGTCACAATTCTCAATTTCTCTTCCCCTTACATCTATTGATTAATTCTCTATTGATCTATTCTCCCTTTATCAGTGAATATCATTTATTTTTATCCTTCATCAAGTAAAATAATAATTGCAGATAGTGAAAGTCATTCTTCTGTTACCCAAATCTCTGCTGAACATTACACAATGTACATATCACATTCCTCTAAATAATGGGCACAATCTAGTTATACCTTTATCAATCCATTCTGTGACATTCCCAAAGTGCTCACAATTCCTGTTCTTCCAGATCAGAGCACAACATAAGTAATAACCTATACTAAAATGGAGTTTATTTCTGTCCAACACTGATCACACATTTTCCCACTCCACATTTGTCCCGTTTGTCCCAGGAGTCCACTTCTAGGGGGAGATCGATTGCCGCCTTTCTCTGCACCATGATAGACATTTGGCTCATAGCGCAATGTCGGGCAAACACCTTTCACAGAAGTAAATCTTGGAGAAAATCCCTCACAATAACTATTGCACGGACGCTGCAAAATCTACAGATCTGGAATCTTCAGACTGTAATCCTGATAATTTAAGTGATTATCAAAGAGAAAATGGTCATTCTAATACGTCATTCAGAGAATTTTGGAATTCAGAAAATGAAGAGGAGGAAGGAGAACCAATAAGAAGGATATGAGAAGATCTCCAATACGGAACAAGAAAAAATGAACTTGAGTATGAATGAATTTATGGATAATGTGTCATGAGTGTGTCCCTCTCTGAGGAGACCTCTGGTGAGTCTGGGATCAGAAGGTCACAGCACCTTATTGTTCATAGGTCTACAACTTGATTTGAGTGAATCTACTTTTTTTAGTGCTGTAGGAGTTAAGGACTCTTTCCATTCTGGCTGTCCTTTGTAGCCTTAATCTCAGGTTCATCTCTTTTGTGACCACTCCCCTTTGTTAGAAAAATGCAAGCATCTTACCATCTGACACCGGTTATAGCTTCTCATTTTATGCTGACCTTTATGGAAGGAGCCTGTCTCTGGACGAAGCTGAGGAGTTCTGACTATTGCAGCTGTGATGTTTAGCTGCATTGGAAGAGTTTGAAGTGTTTTTCCTTTTTGTGTCTATTTTCCCTTTGTCTCCTTTACATTGTGTTGTATTAGTGCAGTGGTGAGACTACTGTTTTCGTCGGCCTTCTCACTAGCCATGGTGAGATCAGGGCGAGCAAAGGTCTAGGCACGTGATGATGTCGGGTGGGGGAGGACCTGTATAAAGATGCTAGGGAGCGTAGGGTACAGATTCATGCGAGTTGCAGGAGGACCCCTCTCCTCATCATCAGGGCCTTCCTTTTTTACCATTTCCGTTGTTACCTTTTTGTTATGCTGCACACTGAGCATCTGTAGGCTTTGACGTGACGTAATATTTTGGTTTTGACACCCACAGTTTTATCAGTTGAGCAGATTAATGTCCTGGCCAGGGGCTTAAATTTTGTCCCTGGCATTTTTTTGATAAGGATAGAAATATTTCAGGTCATAATTACTCTAATATATTTACAATGTTTAATGGATCTGAAGGATTCTTCTCTGAACAGAAGGCCATTGCAATGTTAAACTAAATGGATAAGGATCGTAATTTGGAAGACGAGACTCAAGAGCATGGAGCTAGGCAGACCTAGAAAAAAGATAAGTTTGGAAGCACAAAAAAAGTGGATCTTCTCCGAATGTTTATCTCCAATGCATAATTACACTTGCTGAGGAATGAAGCATCTGGGTTCGGATAGGAGCATTCCATCCATGCATGACACCAACAAGGCCTTCAGAAGGTGTCGAATTGGTATCTGCTAACGCTCCACCACAGTTCGCTGAACAAAATTCCCAATAGAACTGGAGTCCAGATGACGTCTAAGGGAGCTAAACGTCTCCAAACGATGCAGACATGGAATGGAACGAGGAATAGGAAGAAGGCTTGCTTTTGCGGAGGGTAATCCCTCCTTCCAATTCCAGGTAATAGGTTTCCGGCTTCAAAGAACAGGTTTGGACAAGGTGCTCTGCTCCTAAACACAGTACCATGATTTGGAGATTTTCATAATGTAGATCAGATGTTTTGATACTGATTACTTTTGTAGGCTCAGGAACAGGAGCAGAAACAGGAACCTGAGAATCAAATGGCCTTTGGAAGGATGGAGCCAGGCGGATAGCTTTCTTCACACAGAAGACTTCCTTGGAACATTCCTATAACGTATGGCAAAGGAGATAAGATCATCCAGGGTAGTAGGTATATCAAGACCAGCCAGTACATCATTGGTTCTCTTAGATAAAACCTTCCCAAAAGGTGTTCGCCAGTGCCTGATCATTCCGTCTTAATTCAAAAGGGTGGAGACGAGATGACCTGTGTCAGTTCCTCAAAAACTCTCCAGAAATTCTATGAGGTCAGTAGTAATTGGCTATTTTTTTCCCCACAAGGTACAGACCCAGGAGACAGCTTCTCCACCAAGGTGCGAAATCAGAAACACCACTTTGGACTGGTCTGAAGAAAACGATTGACCCAACAGCTTAAAATGCAGGGTGCATTGGTTAATGAACCCTGGGCATTGCTTGGGATACAGCATCCTAGTGCCAGTATGGAACTGCCTTTACTTCATATAGCAAAATCCTGAAGGGGGCATGGCCTGTGGCTGTTCTAGATGGACGCTAGGTGACCGAGCTCTATGAGTCAGTATGTTCAAGCGACAAATCTACCCAAAGAAGAAAACACTGATCAAATTCTTTTTCATCAGACATAGATTATCCTGTGATCATTTAGAGACTAGCCTCATCAGTTTCCTGAGGTAGATGAGAAAGATATAGGGAGTTATTCCCGGCAGGTCTGTGACACAATTCTAGGCCTGGGAGTCCCCTGAAAGTGAAAGCACTGAAGAATAGTGATTCCCCCAATGAATTGGTCCTCAGGGGCCTTATAGGAGAAACTCACTACTGCTAATCTTTGATTCACTGTTGGTGGATTTGAAAACCCTAAAACCAACTGTTTCTGATAAGGAAAAGATTAGATATCAATCATCTTTCCAGGCAGTGAGGGAAGCTGCAGCACCACTGATATCCCTGGACTCCTGTCATCACAGATTATGTGGCTGTAACACCAAATAAATCACTTGGTCACCAAGCTCAAGCACATGAAAGTTTTATTAATTTCACACCAAAAGAATAAGAAGCTTCTAATGAATTGTCATTAAAGAATTTGTGACTGAACAGCATCCAGGGTGTGAGGAGAGGAAGAGGCCGGGATGCTGTGCTGAGGTTGCCATGGTTACTCCTCACACACTATACCTGCTGCTGTAACATGGCAGTGGAGCTGTGGTGCGGTACTTATACGATCCTCAGTGGAGGCTGTTCTGATTGAGACAACTGAAGAAATCCTCTTATCTACAGGAGGCTCCTTACCTGTAAGGAACTGGAGCAGACCTGTATCTTCTAAATGCCTGCTCTACCTCCAAATTAAGTTATATAGATAACTAAAGAGTACTACATTAACATATGTGGTACTGAACAAAAATTAAAGAAAATGCCTGGGGTTTCGAAAAATAATAAAACCACCTTAAATAGAAGAAACACTACACATAAAACAAATACCCCTCTTGTGCCTCATCAAAATGACAAAAGCAGGCAGTTACAAGCATCTAATTTTTTAGGGCATAGCCCTTCGGACCCTCCTGCACTTGCAAAAATTGGGCTCTCATCTAAGACCTGTAAGGAAGTCTTGAACTCTTGATCTACATCCACAGCATGTAACACAGATACTACTTGATGTCGATGTGGTCAAATCGAAAATGACGTACTTCCGCCATCGCATGCGAGATTGGAGTGTGTAAATGCTTTTACATGCGATGATAGTCTTAAAAATCGTCATCATCGCATGATCGTTGCAGTCTCCGACTTTTCCATAATTGGGATGATGCAATCATGCGATCGTAGTTTTATCTTTCAAGTCGGTCTCTAAATTGTTGTGTGTAAAGTCAATGTTTGTTCAACTGTGATCATGTGTTTTAATTTACTGGTTTGCAACGTTTTTGCCTGGACCTTATTTACTAATCAAAACATGGATTATTTCACTGCAAATCAATTGGTTAATGGCTCAGCGTATTAGCTTTCTTCATCATGCCTTATAAAAGGCTGTGTATGCGACCCCTTTTTGCTTTCATTCTGTTTTTCGTGTGACATTAGGTTGCATATCAATTTGTGTAATCCTATGTTTGCGGTATTTCCCTGTCACAACTTGAAACATAAAGCCTTGGATGAATAGACTGGTCTTGTTGACGTGAAAGGTATTTATTTAATTTTTTGTTTTGTTTGTTCAAATCAATAATTGTGTATAAAATCTTATTTTTCTATTTTTTTTTTCCAGATATCTTGTTGTTTCTTACGGTGTTTCACGTTATTTTTTGCAAATATGAATCAAGACATAGAATTTGCCATATGTGGTGCTGCCATCGCAGTCGCTGCGTCTACTGCAGTTATTGAATTTAACAGGAACAATCGTAGAAATGCACGTTTTGGGCGCATTTGGGCGAGAGAATGGCTGCTGGAAAGGGACAGATTTTCGCATTTAAATTTATTACGCGAACTTCAAGAACGACATCCAAATGACTTTCAAAATTACTTGCGAATGTCCGAGAATTCATTCAAGATCCTTTTGCAGCGTGTGGAGCAGCAAATTACCCGTCAGAATACCGTCATGCGTGCCGCAGTGACCAGTGTTGAACGGCTCAGTGTCACTCTGCGTTTCCTTGCGACGGGACGCACACTGACGGACGTACAATATTCGTCTGCTATTTCATTATCTGCATTAAGCAGTATCATCCCAGACACTTGCCAAGCCATAATTGATAATCTCAGTGATTTTATGGCTTTCCCTAAAAATGAAAGTGAATGGTTGCAGGTAGCCTCACAATTTCAACTGCAGTGGCAATTCCCTAACTGTGGTGGCGCCATTGATGGGAAGCACATCAGGATAACCCAACCCCACCACAGTGGTTCTTTTTACCACAATTACAAAGGTTTTTTTAGCATTATTTTAATGGCTGTCGCAAACGCAGATTATGATTTTGTCATGGTAGATGTCGGTCTGAATGGGCGTATCTCCGATGGTGGCGCCTTAGAACATACTGAATTTGGTAGACGACTATTAAGATCGCAGTTGCGATTACCCAATAATTCCCAGACCATCAATAATCTTAATTTTGTATTTGTGGGTGACGAGGCGTTTCCTCTGAAAAAAATTTTACTACGACCTTATCCACAAAATACCTTAAATGCACAACGTACTGTCTTTAATTACCGCCTTTCACGTGCTAGACGCGTTGTTGAAAGTGCGTTTGGCATTCTAGCAAGCCGGTTTAGAATTTTTTATACTGCAATCAATTTAAAAATCGAAACCATCGATAAAGTAGTACTGGCATGCTGTGTTCTGCACAATTTTTTGAGGAAAAGGGAGGGCCGACACTATATTCATGTTGGCTATGTGGACACAGTTAACGACGTCACTGGCGAAGTAATTCCAGGATCATGGCGAGAAAATGATCCACATTTGCCGCCGCTAAATCCACCTGTTGTAATTGGTCGCATTTCTGATGAAAATATTTTAAACAGAGACAAGTATTGTGATTTATTTAATGGAACGGGTGCATTTGGTTTGCATGTCTTACCCTAATTTTTTAATAATGTATTTTCGATCCAAAAAACATAATCAAATGTAATTTGTGATTAAATATACAAAGTGCTTTACATTATGTTGCTACATTGTTCACAATTGGGATTGTTCGAAATTATGTATAATACTTTATTTTTTGATTATGTCAAAATCGACAAATGTGGATTCTATTCAATATTATGTTCATAACAAATGTAATAAACATTACCCGTACCACCAAAATTAAATAATGCCTTATTTTCACGGCCATAATTAGTAAGAGTGTATTAAATGTCAGCTTGTTGGTAAAATCATCATTCTGAATTTTTTTCTTCTTCATGAAATATTTGGTTTTAATTAAATGCTTTAAATAAATGTTTAGAACAAAATACATGTAGGCTTAACCAAATGTGTACACATGACGAAAACACATGTCAGATATTCAGACCTACAGACAGATAGCCGAGAAACTTTGTTTACAATATCTTCATTACAACAGAAAGTGAAACTACATTCAGACAGTATGTGATGCTGAATCCTTTGCAAATTGATAACTGAGCAACCATGCCACGTTCTGCAGTGTGGGGAGAGAATGAGGTCAAATACCTCATAGAACAAATTGATACAAGGGGGTACGAAGGGACAGCTGATGTTAAGATTAGCTATAAAAGAAGGAGAAAGATCTTAAAAAAGATACGTCATGGCTTGAGGAGGAAATTTGATGTGCACCGAACAAATGTACAAATCAGACGGAAGTGGTCCGACCTCAAATATAGATGTGTTTCTAGAGTCCAGGCCGTGAGGACAGAATTAATGAATGCAGTTGGTATGTTTTTTTAAACAAGATTTTAAATGTATGAGATATATTAGCATTAATCCGGTACCATATTTTGAATATATGTAATGTTTTTTTTCATATTATTATTTCATTGCTTAGCAGATAACAATCCAATAAATGTGGACATGGCTGAAAATGATGATGAGACTCTGATGAACCCGGATGTACTGATCGACCAAAATGTTTCGCCAGCAGTGGATAGTTTGGTTTCAGAATCAGACGCAAGTATGTATTTGTTTATTTGTTTGTTTATTTTTTTAGTCTTATTATTATAATAAAGTTTTTTTTTTTTTGTTTTATTTTACAGATGTGGGTTTTGGATCTGGTTGGGCAATAAGTCCTTCTAATTCTGATCATGGAAGTTATGAAACTTTGCAAATTGGTAATTATGATGGGTTTTTTTATTTTTTTTAAATTAAGATGAAAACATGATACATTAAGTTAATGTTTTTTCTCTTTTTTTTTTTTTAAACATGATTTTATTCCCAACAATGCAGACAGAAACCATGTTCAAGACATTTTTGACTGTGCTCGGGAGATTCATGTGGCCTCGGGGAAGTTGTTTGAACTTTTGCAGAGTCATATGCCTATATAATATTGTTTTGACAATGCATTATTGTGTATTTAAATGTTTTTGTTTTTTTTTTTATTTTAAATAAAAAAAAATATGTTTCATCAAACTGTTAAATAAATATTTTCTCTGTGTAACTGATAATAATATCATATTCTATTTTTTTTAATTTTTTTTTTTTTTAAAAAAAAACAAATTATGGGAAAATAATGTTATGATGACTAAATAACATGGCGAAAATGTTTAAACAATAAAAATTTAAACCAAAAAAAAGGTGATTTGCAGCTTTCTAATGCTTCTGTTGTACATTATATTTCAACAGAAAACACATTTTAAATTAAAAAAATAAGGGAAAAAAAACATTAATACATCATCATTAATTTTTTTTATTTTTACTTTACTACAAATAATGATTTTTTAAACACAAAATAGGTTTGTCACATAAAAAAATAAATAAAAATTTACAACTGTCATTCTATATTTTTTGGAATTTATGTGATTTAATGTCATCACATTACAATACAAAATCATACACAGTAAACTTTAATTAGCTTACTAAGCTAACTGGAACAGAAATGTTTAGTTTAAACAAACTATTATCGGGTCTTTGTATGGGCTTTTTTACCACACCCTTTTTTAAAGGGGTGATGGCGAGATGATTTTTGTCTCAAATGACGGACAATGGGTATATTTTCAGATTCATTAAACTCATTGTCCGTCATTTCGGCAGAATTATCAAGTGGCACTTCTTGAGTATTTGTGTCTGAAATAGGGGAAACTGTGACATCAAAGATTTTATGGTCTAATTTAGACAATGTTCCAGAGATTGCGGCATTCAAAACCGACAAAATCCATTTCTCGGCAAGTAAACCCGAATCATGGTCAATTTGTTTCATCTTTTCATTGACTAAATAAGCAATTCCGCAAATAGGGGAAGTGTTGTTCCTTTCTAGTAATGTTTTCGCTATTGAAACAAGTTGTGCAACACCACTCATTGGATCTGGTGTAGTTTGTCTTGGATAATTTCTTCGAGGCAAAGCAGGTGAGGGACGAGCTTCTGTATCTTCTACAGTGTTGGATGTCGATGGTGTATTCGTAGGAATCGCATCCACGCCAGATTGAGTGTCTGATGGACCTTCATGAGTGCTTTGATCTTGGCTTTCTTGCGAATTCTGTTGGTATTTATGAAAAATAAAAAATCTTGTTATATTTTGAAAAGCAAAATTTTATTTTGTTTTTGGATATGATTTTTGACCATCAAATAACTTTGATTAAAAATGACAAATAGTACATTTGTAAACACATATTTGATATTGACAATCATTTTGCCTTCTAAATTGTGAGTATAATTTAACAAACCAAAAAACAAAAAAAAAAACTTGCCACAAACATTAAAAACAGTTCATGAATTAACATGTGGCATTAAACATCGTTACCCAGAACAAAAATTAACCACAAAAAACACAAAAAAAACCATACCGGTTCAACAGCTGAATCAAGATTATCCACTTGCTGTTCTTTTTCAAGTGGTGGAATTAATGTGGTTGATGCTCTGGGAAGCTCATGGTCCCTAGTGAAGAGTAGTAGATCATAATACCACAATTTCGGCGTATAAATATCTTCGGAACCACAACCAGATTTTTTTGATTCAGCAACTTTATTTAACTCTTTTTAAATACCGTTCGAAGTGCTTGAAGTTTTTTTCGCACAAGAAGCTCGGATGCCTTGTGTGGCTCATGATGGGTATTGTACACTTCAATGAGTTTTTTATACGCAGCTTTTTTCATGAATTTGTTACTGTATTCGTGGGATTTAACTTGCCAGAGACATGGATGTGCCCTGTATTCCTCTATGAATGCTCTGATGAACTCTTCATTAGAGCCAGACATTTTTTCTGTTTGTGGTTAGTCTATGATTTAGAAAGAAAAAAAAAAAACAATGACTAGCCATTATAAAATATTTTAACATAAATAAACAATCACTTTAAGCACGAATACATCAGATTTGAACTTGATAAGTTAAAGACAATAACATGATATTTGTAGGTATTAGCAAAACAATTCCAAATTACAAGATTATACAAAAAAACAAGCAAAACACTTACCACACGTGTTAACGCACAAACAAAGGCAACACCAAATGCTGAGCAGACCGTCGCAACTTAAATAAGACACGAACACCAATCCAAAGAAAGGAGCCAAGATGCACGATAAGTATTCTTGAAAACAAGGACTGAATTTGGATGCGGCAGGAAAACACAGAATGTATGACCTACAAGTGACAGAGACAAACATTAAAAAGTAAGCCACAGCAGGGACTAAAAAACCAAACAAAAGGAAAAATAGACTAATGACATGTTGAAGGACAATTCACAATGGTAATCGCACAACAATCTGAACAATCTGGTATGGTTGTTTAAAACGCTCAGTAAGTTGACGGGTGTAAATTCAAATGAACAATTACGGAAGGACCGAAGGATATCGCACCTGCGAGGGGGCGTGCCGAATCGCATCTGCGTCGCACCAACATTGTTAGCAAGATCGCAACGTGCAAAGCCCGCCTTACTGTAGCTTTCATGACAGCCTTGACGGTGGTTGGTTGGAGCTGTTTGGTGGTTTGATAAAAGTGCCATTTTGATGCTAAAATGCCAAAGGCACGTTCCATATAGCAACGTGCTCTGGCCAATGTGTTATTAAATTGGGCTTTTGAGCTGTCCAGTCCACGTCTTGGATAAGGACGCATCAAATGCCTCGACAAGGCAAACCCCTGATCTGCAACCATGACAAATGGTGCATTAGGGCCATTAGTACCAGGTAAAGGTCTGGGTGTAGGCAAATGTAGGTTGTCAGACACTAATCGTCTTGCTAAACGTTAGCTTCTGAATATTCTCGCATCAGAGGCACTGCCATAGGCACCAATATCCGCAAACATGAAACAGTAGTTAGGCTAAGAACGCACTTTGCGTCGTCCAAAACGCAGGTCAAAACGTCTATGGTGTAATTAATTGATTTGACCAAAGTTGCCTTTTTCAGAAATTTAGCGCTGAAAACGCATGCGTATTTACCGCGTATTTGATGCGTTTTCATCGGTTTTTGCATGCTTTTCCACCTGCGTTTTGACAGATGCGTTTTAAACATCAAGACACTGCTAAATAAAGTTTAAACAGTCAAACACAATGAAAAAAGAGAAAAAAAAGGAACAAATATATATTTTTTATTTTAATAAAGAAAAAAGATATATTTCATAAAATTATAGCGCTAATATAATATTTATTGCAAAAACAGCTATAAATTCTTATTTTTCTTAAATTTAATTGTCGGACTATGTGTGTGTGTAAAGGGACATGTGAAATCATTATTTTGTTGTCCAAAAATCATGCGTTTTGGAAGTCCAAAACGCATGTTTTCTGCACTGAAAAAGAAGGTAAAATGCAGGAATTTGAAGGAATCTTGGTTTTTGCCATTTCTTATTGACTTCAATTTTAGCAAAATGCACCCAAAGTGGCAAAAACAACTGACATGCTGCTTCTTTGAACGCATGGTTTTTGCCACAAAATATGCAAATTAAACGCAGCGTTTAGAAATGCAAAGTGCAGTCTGAAAATCACCATTTTCCATTGACTTTGCTGGAAAACCAAAACGCATGCCTTTTGGCATGAAAAAGGTGCTTCTCAAAACAGACCTAAAACGCAGCTGAAACGCAGGTAAAAACGCAAAGTGCGTTCTTAGCCTTAGTGTCTACCAAAGCCAAAATAACTACAGAAAAAAACGTATGGAAATTAAAAAATCTTGAGCCAGAGTTCGGTGATTTCTTCACTCTAATGTGCTTTCCGTCTATGGCACCAATACAGTTTGGAAATGATGTCATCTGAAAAAACTCTTCTGAAATGCGCAGCCAATCCTGTGATGTAGGCTGCTGCATGACTTGATGTTTAAGGGTTTCCTATAGCACAGTGCAGGTATGCAGTATGATCATGCCAATGGTCGATCTTCCCAATAAAAATTCAAAATGTAGACTGCCGATGGATTGGCCAGTTTGCAAGGTAACTAAAAATGAAAAGGACATGACATTACTAGGTATATTTATGAAAGTGGTATATGGTTTACTTACTAATGTTTAATACAATGGCTGGATATATACAATGTGTGTCAAATTTATTATGTTTATTTTTGAAATCTGAAAAAAGTCGTTTTTTTCCATATTGGAAATTTACTTAAAATTTTGTTTAATAAACATGATATTTTGAGTGTTGAATCTGGTATCCTTTTTCTATTGCAAGTTTGAATGGGAAAATTAGGCAATGTGACCATGTTATTTGACTCTAAAGTGCAGTTATGGTATATTAAAAGGTAGTATCAATCATACATTGAGGTATGTGTTTACATCAGGGTTTTAGCAGCATCTGTGAACATAGAAACACATTTCAAACCAACACATTAACATCTGTGTATACATTTTGACACCTACCGTAAAGTAACAAACAAGCGTTCCTCAGGGGAGATGCTGAGCCGCATACATGTGTCTTGATGCTTCATTTGTTGATACACTAATCCAAGGATGTTGTCAAATGATGGGATGGTGATATGGCAGTATGCTTGGAATTTAGGTGGAAATTTACGCATTTCTCCATAAAGAATATTAAAATGGCCATGCGTCTTCCTTAGTTTGACAAGGAGGTGGATCCACATCCTCTTTTCAACAGGTGGTTCTTCTTCAATCATATGTCTCCTAACCCCAAATCGCCTAGATATCAACCACAGCAAATACATGGTTGCTTCATTGGAGAGAGACATTTTGCGGCGAAAATCAATGTTTTGAAGAGTTTTTAAACCTTATCCAACGATGTGGGACCTCAATTGACCAATTTAGAACACCAGGATCTCATGATGAAGGCTTAACAACGTTATTTGGTTACGAATGCGGATCTGTAAAAACGGACGTCACACGGATGAGATACGTACGTATTGTATGCTAATACGGACCCTCCACACGTACACTCGGAGAGCATATGCCATCATGCGGATGCCATACGTACCGGAGAAACACCCATAAAAAACGGAACACGGACCCGAAAAACGGACAATGTCACACGTCCGCTTTTTATGCGGAAGTGTGTTTTAGGCCTAACACAGCAATTAATCTGCAGAAACTATATCACGCACCCTGATAATACGCTGCTTTTTATAGTGTTATTTTTAGTTCTTTTTGCTGCTCTTTTGGTGTTACGCATGCAATATCTTACATACCTCTTGTGTGACCGCTGTTTATAATCACTATCTTTACTCTGCTGTAAGTGCGAGTCCTTTTTTTGCCATTTTTGCAAAAAGTGCAACGTCCCTTTAAGACATTGAACTTTGAATTTATGGACTACAAATTGTGATACAGGTCTATTAAGACACCCTGATAACATTCCCAGGGTATGATCAGCAGTTCATAGGGTTTTGGTTGTTCTGGTCCTCTCATTAGCTCCATTTTGCTGCTGTCTTTGATGTTTTCAGTACCTAACATCCCTCCTGATTGGGCATTGATTATAGTCATTACCTGCCTTGCAATATTTACCTGCTTTCTCTGCCATAGAAAAAAACGTTAAGTGATTTAAGGGTTTTCCAGTGTAGCGTGCTGTACAGACACTCACATGGAAAACCAAGGGGGGAGAAGGGCCCTATATTATTATATTACCTACTCTGTGATACTGGGATACCAATTATAGATATTAAGATACTGCAGTAAAGTAGAGTGGCTGCTGGTGTGCCACAGACGTGAGGTACCGGCAGTGCAGTCACTCTTGAGTGGCTTCTGGTGTGCCACAAAAGCATGGTACCGGCAGTGCAATCACTCAAGTGGCAACTCGTGGGCCCCAGACGTGGGGTATCACGTAGTAGCCACTATTTACCTTGCGCAGTGTCGAGTGGTGTGGTGCAAGGTAAGGTCCTACCCTTGAAAGCAACATGGATGCAGAGACATAGTTCTTTGTCGTGTGGTTGTTGTCATTCCGAGTTGTTGCAAGGATAAGAACTACACAGAGTAGATCCTCATCCAGTAAGGATGAGGATGTGGAGATATGGACTCCTGCAATTGATGTTGTACAACACATAAAAGGCGCAGAAGCTATCAAAGGCTGTAGACCAAATTGGGAAAAGGTGAATGCAGGTATGAATGGAACACTGGATGAACAAATGTGGCGCCCCTGACCTGGTCAGGCACCACTGAGTACTGCACCCAAGTCGGGTCAGTACAATACAGGTAATCCTGATGGCTGATAAGCGTGTGGACACACGGAACACTAGTAACTAGGAACACACACACAGCTAGAGGGGACCCCTGAGCAGACTCAGGGAGGGGGCGGGGCCCTCGCCTCCCAGCTAGTGGTGGGTGGCGTCACTGGGAACAAGGGAGTTGTGCAGAGGCAGCCAAAGGAGAAGGAAGTGGAGGAGTCGCGTCTGGAGGGCAGAGCAGTGAGCAGGGCCCTTACAGACACTGCACCGTTCGTGGCTGCTGGCGGGGGAGAAAGGGCTACCTGGTAGTGCCGCCCGAAAACTACCTGAGGCCGGAGTGCAGAGAGGTGGCCGAGTACGGGGACTGCCAGTAGACCCTGCCCGCACGGGGTTACAGGTCCCCAGAGCAGGGGCCCATTCAGTTGGCCTGCTAAACCTGCAGGTGGGGGGCACTCCATGCCCTTCATCAAACCAACA
This sequence comes from Anomaloglossus baeobatrachus, assembly GCF_048569485.1. NCBI lineage: Eukaryota > Metazoa > Chordata > Amphibia > Anura > Aromobatidae > Anomaloglossus > Anomaloglossus baeobatrachus. The sequence goes on from NW_027441947.1 coordinate 203,548, forward strand.
CAGAGTCCGGAGCCACGTAGCAACGAGAGGGCCCATAAGTGGAAGAAGGCAGCAGCCAGAAACACTTGGTCCAGGCTACAGACAAAGGGCCAAAAAGGGGAGAACTGGCAGAAGCAGCTTCCCTGGGTGAGCCCCACACGACTTCAGGTCGGGGCCACCTCAAACAAAGAGGGCTAGGAAGGCGAGCTAGCAGCCACCCCGACGTCAGCCAAAGGGATACCCGGTTCCCCTCCTGGTTCATCACAGCATCGCCCCAGATACCTCACTCTTCTAACAACAAACAGTGAGTAAAACCCTGAAAGACATTACTGCTGTGTGTGTGGATTACTCTGCGACTTGCTGCACTATACACCTACACCGGGCCCTGGGGCCAGCCTCACTCTCGGGAGGCCACCACATCTGACTGCACCTACCATCAGCCCCAGGTGTCCCTTAAACTGTAGTGGCGGTCGTCCTGACCGCAATACCGAGAGTGGCGTCATGAATTTCCCATTGAAGTTAACCTACCTGTTATCCAGCACTGTGGCGTCCCCGAACAGGATCAGCGCTCCTGGGGCGTCACACAAACATGGCAGGATTTCCTGACTAACTGTAAAGGATGGCTAGAGGACCATAATAAGTTTGACCAGGCCATAATGTGGTATGAAGTAGTCCAAGAAATGACTAGGACTGAACATAAGCAGAGGCGTATCTAGGGGGGATGCTGGTGGGGTATCTGCCCCGGGGGTGCAACAGTCAGTGGGGTACTGTCGGGCTGCCTGATGCGGCTGTGTGAAAGTCTGCCCGGGGGCTGCGTTTGCGGCCCCGTAGTGGGAGACGGCCATTCTCTAAGCGCAGCTGTCACACTGACAACCACACTCGTAGAAAGTGCAGCGCGCGGCTCCCAGTACTCAATTGTCCTTGTATCTGTCAGATGCGAGGACAATTGAAGCGGTGATCGCTAGTGCTGACTTACGGGTCAGAGCGACGGCTGTTATGTGATCAGGTCAGCTTATCACATTGCTGACCCGGAAGTCAGGGCCGCAGCGCGGAGGTGAAAGAGAACGCTGATAAGTGTTCCCGTGGAGCTGTGAAGACAAGAAAGAGGGTGGGGGAGGGAACTATCTGTGGACAGAATATGGTGGGAAGAGAGGATGGGGAGGGGGAAAAATCTTGGGACACAGTATAAAGAGAGAGAGTATGAGGGGTGATGCATGGGGAGAGGGAGGATGAGGGGTGATGCATGGGGAGAAAGAGAATGATGGGTGATGCATGGGGAGAGAGAAGATGAGGGGTGATGCATGGGGAGAAAGATGAGGGGTGATGCATGGGGAGAGAGAAAATGAGGGGTGATATATGAGGAGAGAGAGTGTGACGGGTGATGTATGGGGAGAGAGAGGATGAGGGGTGATGCATGGGGAGAGAGAGGATGTGGAGCAAACTGGAAAGAAGTTTGGAGGACACAGACTACACAGGGCACCGTATAAAGACTGGGCAGTATAAGGGGACATGGTGTAAAGGACAGTGTGAAGAGTGTGCTCAGTATGGAAAGAAGTGGGCAGTGTGGAGGGCATGTACCATAAGAGGGAGAGTGTGTGGGTCATTTTTTGTGCAGAGAACACAGTGAGGGGCCATTATTTATTCTGGGGCACAGCATAGGGCAGATATTTTTAAGTAAAAGTATTATCATTCTGCTATATTTAGGGGCATCGTGTCGGGATGTGCTGCAGAAGATCGGAGAAGATGGAAATCTGCAGAAACGAGATGTGAATGTGAAAAGTAATCATGGCGTCAGGATAAGATAAAGAATAGAAAGAAACAACTCAGAGACAATCATCTATAACGTACCTGAATGTAAATGTTTATTTGTGATACTGACTATGTCTCATCATTAGGCCTCGGTCCCACTTGCGCATTGCTTCTAAAGCCCGCTTTACACGCTACAAGATATCTTACGATGTGTCAGTGGGGTCACGTCGTAGGTGACGCACATCCGGCATCGTAAAATATGTTGTAGCGTGTGACAGCGATGTGCAATTGCGATTGAATGAAAAACCGTTCATCGCATGCACGTCATTCATTCCTGAACGTCAAGTTGTTCATCGTACCACATCGCAGCGTGTGACACCCCGGGAACGATGAACTGCAGCTTACCTGCGTCCTGTAGCTCCCGGCTGACAATGCGGAAGGAAGGAGGTGGGCGGTATGTTTACATCCCGCTCATCTCCGCCCTTCCGCTTCTATTGGCCAGCTGCCGTGTGACGTCGCTGTGACGCCGAACGTCCCTCCCACTCCAGGAAGTGGACGTTCGCCGCCCACATCGAGGTCGTATGGAAGGTAAGTATGTGTGACGGGGGTTAATCGTTTGTGCGGCACGTTCAACAAATTGAACGTGCCGCATATACGATGGGGGCGTTGCAAATCGCATACGATATCGTATGCGAAATTGCAACGTGTAAAGCAGGCTTTATGTGAGTGAAATGGGACCCCCACTGATCAACTGTTCTTGGTGCAGGTGGCCAGAAATTCTTATTTCTGAATCTGCTCCGTCCTCTGATAAGTGTCCGCGGCTGGGTACTCCACATCCACCTCATTGATTTTAATAGTAGACTGCTGCCACTATCAGAAGACGGAGCAGATCCAGAACTGAGCACTTCCGGCCATCACCGACACGGCACCTAGAACAGGCAAATGGCTGGGGAGCCAGGTGCCAGACCCCGACCAATCAGTCATTGGTAACCTATCCTAAGGAAAGGCCTTCAATGTTAAAGTAGTGGACTATCTCTTTAATAAAGTCTTGTGCCATGTGACAAGTTAAAGGTCACTATGTTTTATTTATGTTGTTAGGAGCATTAAAAGGGTTGTCCAAGTTTGTAATGAGTCTGCAGTCACTCCATGTGTTACTCTGTGACTGCAGCCTTCTAAGTTCTCATAGTGTGCACACTGACAGTTTCCCAGAGTCATAGAGTCCGCTGCTGCATTAACAGAGAACTGTCAGTTAACAACACGTTCTGCAAATCTCTGGGATTTTCAAACACTTTTGCCACTGGATTGTCCACCGGCTGTGACACCTCTGTGACATCCCCTTACTATTTTTGTGTGAAATGCCTACAGCTCTGCCTCAACTCCAGAGGTTCTGAGGCAAAATCATCACATATAAACAACAGAGAAAGACAGGCATGAAGAATATATATTTACATATGTACCACCCCTGTGTCAGCAGCCGGGCTGCTCGGATCCGGATCCGCGGTGGCTCGAGGGTTCTCCGGACCCGGGTGTCGTGCGGCCACTCGAGTAAAAGGGGGTGTATTTACAGGGGATGATGTGGAAAGTTTGTGATGCCACCCACGGTGTGTGGTAAGGGGGAATACCACCACTGCTGATGGGAGTATCCGGTGGCGATGGAGTGGGCAGCCAGGTGTTTAACCCCTCCGTGGGTAGGGGGGAATGCCCCGGGACTCGGTGAAGGCGACAGGAGGGTGCCGTTGGGGGATAAGGGTCACTTGCGTACTCACTCAGTCTAATAACGCTGACACCGACAACTGTAGTAAACCAAAGTTCTGGACACCGCTGCCGCTGGGAGAGAGCACGCCTGGATCCCGTGCTTGTTGGTGTTGCCTGTTAGTCTGTGACCTTTGCTTGGCACCTTTGTCTTCTAGTTGATCCCTTTAGTGTAGAACTAATCGGGTCCCGCTCACCAGTATGGCTAACTGGGTGAGCTTGCTCTCAAGGTTCACGCTTGGGATTTTCTTGATCGTGTAGTGGAAAGTTCTAGCCCCCTCGTTGTGCTAGTACCCCGATTTTGGAGTGGGTGGAGAACGGATCTTAAAGGCTCCGTCCTCGTCGGGTAAATTGTCAGGACGCCTGAAGCTACTCCCTGACCTAGGGTCACGTACCTCACCGTGCCCTGGCCCCTGCCCGGAGATGGCACAAGGCCGCCGGCTGTCCTCCTTGACAGTCCGTGCCCCTTGTCACGATCCCCTGCGAGCAGGGTTCCAGCTCCTACCAGGTCCAGACCAACGTCTGTCACCTATTAGTCTCAAGGAGCCGTGCTCCTAACCTCTCCTCTCGAGAGTCACTCCACAACTGAACTGCTCCTGACACTGCTGATCCCCCCTTAACCAACCCCCCAAGTGGGCGACCCTATTCCACTCAGGCCGTCCACTGGTGTGTCTCGTGGGTGTGGTGCAGAGTTTTCCTAAGATTTTGATTAGCTTGTTCTTGGCAACACCAAAGGTTAGGGATCGGTAACCAAGGAGGTGGATACTGCACAGAAGGGCAGATTGCACAGTACCCGGTGACGTCCTGATAGGCCTGGGCATCACATTCCCCCTTGGTTAAGCGTAGCTCATCCCCGACCTACAGGACATCAGAGGTTTATTTTTTTTTTTTCAATTGGAAGAAAAAAGGGTAAAACATTTACTTACAAATACATCCCACATTAGGGAGGCTGGTTACTTAAATGTTACTAAACTTTATTAAGAGTTCATCTCCCAACGGTGGAACGCTACCAGTTTCAGTAGTAGCGGGGACTCAACCTGCTCTGTTGCAGCCCCTTCCTGCGACAGTCCAGTCCCAATGTCCCGGATCCCAATAACCCGCCACCCAAACAACCTGACCTCTGGATACCTATCCACGGGTCCATGACCAGGTTAAGGTCCCAGGTCTTGTGTTAGATGACTCTGGTTGGCACAGGAGGTGCAACTATGTACAATACACAAGTTCGTGTTGATCACGCCAGTCCTGTGAAAATGGTCCATTTTTACTATGTTTGTTTGTTATATATATATATATATAACAAAGTCCATGTACCGGGTGTACACACTGTAAAGACTCTGGTTGCAAATTAGGTAACTTCTGCATTAATTTAAACCCTGATTGACTATGCACTTATTCACTAACCTTTTCCATATGGAAAATAACAAACTGTGAAAAACAATAAACGAAAATACCAATACCTAACAGTTCTATGGCATCGTTAAACCACTGGTATTTTTCAACATTCTTAAACTACCGGGTCCCGTAGCCACGCCTCTTTACGGCCACGTACTACCAAGCTCTAAGCACGAGACACTGCTCTCTCAAATAATCCAGCACGGTCACATATTTTTTTAAGGTTTTACTGAACTGGTTAAGAAGGATGCTGCAGAGCTGGGGTCGTAGAGCTCACTCTTTCACTGTGAGAGTGATCGCTGAGGGTTGTGGGATCTCACAACCTGGAAGTTCCTTTTGGGGGACATTAGGGACACTTTTGGCACTGCATTATATTTAAAAAATTCACTAATCTGTGGCTCTTCACTGTTTTAGTAAATAATAAAAGCAGCCACAGATTTGTTATAAGCACTATTTAAGGGGAAAGTCATCAAACACATTGCACTAGAAACTGGGGGATATTACCCCTGTAACAGTGTCAGCAGCAGATCCCCCATAACAGTGCATCATGACAACATTTTTGCTTCAATCGTTTTCCCTATTTTTCTCCTTCAAAACCTAGGTATGTCTTATGGTCCGAAAAATACGATGAGTTTAAAAAGAGAGAGAATTTTTCTTTCCCTCACCAATTCTTACTTGAGCAATTGTAGCTGATTTTTGGATAAACCCTTTGAATTATAGTACATCATGATGGCTTCTCCCATGTGACTCATCTGACAACAGGACCTGATTAATGATACAAAAAACATTTGGCAAATTCTGAAAACAAGAGAGGCTGCTCGGCTCTGGTGGTTTTCTGATTGTCGGCAAGACTTGATTTACCAGTTACACATTTCAATTATTGCAGCTTCTTCACATGTTTAACAAGATGTGATTTCTGACAATAACATTTTCCACATTCACAACATAAAAATGGTGTATTTTGTGTGATTTTTTTTTCATGGTAAACAAGACCTGATTTCCTAGTAAAACATTTACCACATTCTGGGCATGAAAATGGCTTCTCCACTCTGTGACATCTTTGATGAACAACAAGGTGTGATTTCTGAATAAAACATTTCCCACTCTGAACATGAAAATGGCTTCTCCCCTGTGTGATTTTTCTGATGTCTAACAAGGTTTGATTTCCGAATAAAACATTTCCCACACTCTGAACATGAAAATGGCTTCTCCCCTGTGTGTTTTTTCTGATGTTCAACAAGCTGAAATTTCCGAATAAAACATTTCCCACACTCTGAACATGAAAATGGCTTCTCCCCTGTGTGTTTTTTCTGATGTCCAACAAGTTGTGATTTCTGAATAAAACATTTCCCACACTCTGAACATGAAAATGGCTTCTCCCCTGTGTGATTTTTCTGATGTCTAACAAGGTGTGATTTCTGAATAAAACATTTCCCACACTCTGAACATGAAAATGGCTTCTCCCCTGTGTGATTTTTCTGATGTCTAACAAGGTGTGATTTTTGAATAAAACATTTCCCACACTCTGAACATGAAAATGGCTTCTCCCCTGTGTGAGATCTTTGATGCCAAACAAAATCTGATTTCCGAATAAAACATTTCCCACACTCTGAACATGAAAATGGCTTCTCCCCTGTGTGTTTTTTCTGATGTCTTACAAGGTCTGATTTCTGAATAAAACATTTCCCACAGTCTGAACATGAAAATGGCTTCTCCCCTGTGTGATTTTTCTGATGTCCAACAAGGTGTGATTTCCGAATAAAACATTTCCCACACTCTGAACATGAAAATGGCTTCTCCCCTGTGTGTTTTTTCTGATGTCTTACAAGGTCTGATTTCTGAATAAAACATTTCCCACAGTCTGAACATGAAAATGGCTTCTCCCCTGTGTGATTTTTCTGATGTCTAACAAGGTTTGATTTCCGAATAAAACATTTCCCACACTCTGAACATGAAAATGGCTTCTCCCCTGTGTGTTTTTTCTGATGTTCAACAAACTGAAATTTCCGAATAAAACATTTCCCACACTCTGAACATGAAAATGGCTTCTCCCCTGTGTGTTTTTTCTGATGTCCAACAAGTTGTGATTTCTGAATAAAACATTTCCCACACTCTGAACATGAAAATGGCTTCTCCCCTGTGTGTTTTTTCTGATGTCTAACAAGGTCTGATTTCTGAATAAAACATTTCCCACACTCTGAACATGAAAATGGCTTCTCCCCTGTGTGAGATCTTTGATGGAAAACAAGATCTGATTTCCAACTAAAACATTTCCCACATTCTGAACATGAAAATGGCTTCTCCCCTGTGTGATTTTTCTGATGTCCAACAAGGTGTGATTTCCGAATAAAACATTTCCCACACTCTGAACATGAAAATGGCTTCTCCCCTGTGTGTTTTTTCTGATGTCTTACAAGGTCTGATTTCTGAATAAAACATTTCCCACAGTCTGAACATGAAAATGGCTTCTCCCCTGTGTGAGATCTCTGATGCCAAACAAGATCTGATTTCCAAATAAAACATTTCCCACACTCTGAACATGAAAATGGCTTCTCCCCTGTGTGATTTTTCTGATGTCTAACAAGGTTTGATTTCCGAATAAAACATTTCCCACACTCTGAACATGAAAATGGCTTCTCCCCTGTGTGTTTTTTCTGATGTTCAACAAGCTGAAATTTCCGAATAAAACATTTCCCACACTCTGAACATGAAAATGGCTTCTCCCCTGTGTGTTTTTTCTGATGTACAACAAGGTGTGATTTCCGAATAAAACATTTCCCACACTCTGAACATGAAAATGGCTTCTCCCCTGTGTGTTTTTTCTGATGTCCAACAAGGTGTGATTTCTGAATAAAACATTTCCAACACTCTGAACATGAAAATGGCTTCTCCCCTGTGTGTTTTTTCTGATGTCTAACAAGGTCTGATTTCTGAATAAAACATTTCCCACACTCTGAACATGAAAATGGCTTCTCCCCTGTGTGAGATCTTTGATGCAAAATAAGATCTGATTTCCAACTAAAACATTTCCCACATTCTGAACATGAAAATGGCTTCTCCCCTGTGTGTTTTTTCTGATGTTTAACAAGGTGTGATTTCTGAATAAAACATTTCCCACACTCTGAACATGAAAATGGCTTCTCCCCTGTGTGTTTTTTCTGATGTCTAACAAGGTGTGATTTCTGAATAAAACATTTCCCACAGTCTGAACATGAAAATAGCTTCCCCCCTGTGTGAGATCTCTGATGCCAAACAAGATCTGATTTCCAAATAAAACATTTCCCACATTTTGAACATGAAAATAGCTTCTCCCTTGTGTGAATTTTTTGATGTCTAACAAGGTGTGATTTACAAATAAAACATTTCCCACACGCTGAACATGAAAATGGTTTCTCCCTTGTAGGAGCTGTCTCATGTTCCACATCCTTTCTGTAACTTTTATTTTGATTACAATTCTGTGATAATTCGTAATTTTGGACTTGTTTGAAAAGATCAGATGATAAAGCTTTCCAATGAAGGACTGGAGGTATATCTGGGACAGCAGCATGCTCTTCATATGTATTATGTGTGATAGTTTGATCATCTGTTTTAAATTTTGAAGATATTAGATGTCCATCTGAACTCCTGATACAGTCATCGGCTATAAATAAACACAATGTTATTATTTTTTAATCATATAATTTCGAAAGTAGATTTAGTTTTTTTAACCATAACATCAGAAATTAAATTAGGAAACAAATTATTCTGAATTTGTTTTTCAATTTCCAGATCTAAGAGTTACATCTTCGTTCTCTGGAATGTGCTACAGTAAATAATCTGATTGATTGTTGCAATGTGACTGTAGGATAATGAGGGACAGGGGGCTCCTATACTTTCCCTCATGCTAGGAGACCTTAGCTATCCCTAACCTCTGGATTACCCCTGAACGTGGAAGAAGGGGTAGGAGTAGGATGGAAATACAGATTAAGACAGACGGTAAAACCAAATTTCAGACACACCGCAAACTCACAGAAATAAACAGTGAGATACTAAGGAGAAAAGCAAGAGCAGGAAGGCAGAAATAACAAGAAATAACACCACAACTGCTCACAGCAATAATGCACAACAACCACTAGTTTGTATCACAACACCTCACCACACTTGTATAGGTAAATTATAGCTGGCGTTAATGGAATAGTCCAGCCAGCATATACAGAAGGGGAGCGAAAGATACTGGCTCCCCTACAGCATGTAATCAAAGACATTAACAAGGAGCCCAGCAAAGAATAACTCTTGCTAGTTTTACTAAGTATGTGGTTCAACACCTGCGTCTCACTGCATTGCTCACAGACATCAGAGAAGTTAGCAGAGTGCCAGAATCTGTAATTTCCACAGATCCTGATACCGCCATGACAGTTGGCGATGGCTGCAACCGTCTGGTTGTGACATTGATCCACAACATAGACAATTTCAAAAAGGTTTTTTTTCGAAGAAGACAGATGCCAAATATTTAATGGGTTTGTCCGGGAGTGTAACATTGATGGCCTATCCTTAGGCTTTGTAACCAAAGCAGGTAGCAGGGTCTGTGCAGATAAACATTAGGTCTCCAATTCATCAAGACCGGCGATGTACAATGAAAATTGATGTCAGGGACTGGCGTAAGATTTCTGGCATAGGGAACGCCGCAGTTTGTTATGAATTAGAGAAGCGGTGGCATCACACCCTTCTTCTGGCCTAGCTCTGCCCAATTTGGCAAAGCTGGTTAAAATTGGCGTGAAACCTCCAAAAGTTGCACAATTTATTTTTTGTACATTCATTTATTATTGACTGTAGAATGGCTATGACGTATCAATGTTTGGAATCAGCGGTACAAAAGGATGTTGATGGAATAGAGAATCATGACTGTAAGGCACTAGAGTGTTAATAAGTGCTGAGAAAACCATGCAATGTAAAACCAACAACGGTCATCGTAATCAAAGAAAACATGAGACTATAACAATATAACTCTACAGTGCAGCCAGGCCAACCATCTGTCCTTATAAAATCCTTCTCTGGTCTTCTTTCCAAGCTTATTGAGCAATTCACTGGAGGTAAAAAAGGGGTTTTCAGGTTCCATCTGGTACCAACCATCAATGATGTATTTATGTATTTACTATTGTCAAGACCAACATAATCCAAAAGCTCAAAAGGACCCATTGGGTAACGGGCCCCCAATTTCATTGCAAAATCCATGTCTTCCTTGGATGCATGACCTCTTTCATGAAGATGCACAAATTCCATTAGGTATGGTACCAGAAGACGGCTAACAATGAAGCCTGGGTTGTGTTTACATGACACAGGCGTCTTTCCCATTGCTTTACTGAAGTTTATGAGAGAGTGAGAAGTTGTTTGGCTAGTCATTGTTGTCTTTAATCAAATATTTTTTATTTTTCATTAAATATACAAAGCCAATGTCAAATTTTCAGCAATAATAAACATAACTACAAACTTTCCATTCCCAACAACCCCTCCCCCCTCAGCGTACATATTACCCACATCTATATAAAAGATTTCACATTTGTGCCTTTCAGTGACATATATTGGAATGTGTAGAACCAGGTATCCCTGCTCAGAGACCAACATCTCCCAGCCCTAATATTTATCCATACTGCAACCACGGATTCCACAGTCTATCAAAAAGTGCAAGTTGTTTCCTTTTCCCATATATACTTCTCTCCATCCAAGCAATATGATTAAGATATGCGATAAATTCCCCTCAAGTCGGTGGGTCCCCCTGCATCCAATGTTTGGCAATTACTTTCCTGGCCGCATACAGCAATCTGGCTATCACTATTTTAAAAATGTTGTCTACTCCGATTTCCTCCACATAACCTAGGAGACATACCAAAGGTTGTTTGGGAAGTTTGCATCTATAAGCTCCTTCTATTTTGTTAAGAACAGTTATCCAGAAAGACGTCAACCTGGGGCACGTCCACATCATATGGAAGATGCCGGCATCGTCTCCATTGCATCTAGGGCAGTCAGAGTTACTCCTCAGTCCCATTTTACACATAATTAGTGGGGATCTATACGCCCTATTCACCACATACAGATGGGACAATCTTGCTGGTTCACTTATTGATAATTTCGGTATGTACTCCAGGACACTTTCCCACACCTCATCAGTGATCCCGTCTATCTCTACCTCCCATTTAGTTCTAGTTCTTACTGGGTGGTTAAGCAAATATGTATGCAATAGATCCCTATATATAGTTGATATGATTCCTCTTGTGGGCACACTACTACACACATATTTCAATACTAAGTCGGCCTGAACCAGCAATGATTGTTTAACCCTCTGAGCCGCTACTGCATGTGCCATTCGTTTATAGTGGTAACACCCGGATGGAGATATCACAAATTCATCTTGTATTTGTGTAAACAGCTTCTAATGTCTCTGGTCTAGAATTTGCCACATATACCATATACCTTTACGTGCCCATTCCTTAATTTTGCCTATCTTATATATCTCAGAGCAGTTATCATTTTCCCACACCGGAGTGAATTCAGTTATTGCCGTAACCCCCCTCATCTGCTTGATCTTTCTCCAAATTCTGTTCATCAAATTAAGTGTAGGGTTTGTTTTCCCTTGTCTCCCAAATGATCCGTCCTCCAATCCTAACACCAATGGTCGTCGATGTAAAACATGCCCCAACAATCTAGATGCTGGATCCACCGCCACTAAATTCGCCCATCCCCTGAAATGTTTACTCTGAGCTGCCAGATAATATATTCCTGGATTGGGTAACGCTAACCCTCCCTCGTCCTTTGGTCTCTGCAACCTTTCACGTTTGAGTCTGGCTTGTTTGTTCTTTTATATTAGAGCACGGAACATAGAATCAATCTTAAAGTGACTCTGAGGGATACAGATAGGAGTATTGTGTATCACGTAGAATATCATGGGCATATTACCATTTTAATAAGGTTAATCCGTCCTATTACTGATAAATAAAGCTTATTCCAAGCAGTTATCTTACTACGCAGTTGGTTCAGCAAAGGGACTAGATTAATAGTGATGTAATTCCCAATTGGTAAGGATACCTGTATGCCCAGATATCTAAACTGGTCCACAACCCACAATCTGTTAACCTCATCACCCTAGGTAGACCCGTCTATTCCCGCGTCCACCTGGAAAAGGTTTGATTTGGTCCAATTTATAGACAGTCCAAAGATCCTTCCGAACCGTTCGATCACCTGCATGGCATGGCTCAATGATGCCCCTGGGTCTGCGAATAATAACAGAATGTCTGCATAGAGGGCTATCTTTTCTTCTAGAGGGCCATATACAAATCCCTTTATGTCTCTGTTCTGCCGTATAGCAGCCGCCAGTGGTTCCCCCGCTAGAGCAAAAAGGAGAGGCGAGAGCGGGCAACCCTGACGAGTACCCCTTTGTAAGTCCACTGTGTGTGACAACATTCCATTAATTCTCACTTTAGCCACTGGTCTAGCATATAACAGCTGTATCCAAGATGTAAAGTTAGGGCCAAATTCCATATGTCTTAGCGCTTCCCATAGATACCCCCATTCCACACTGTCAAATGCCTTATGGGCATCTAACGAAGCTATCACCCTCTGTCCTGGATTGTCCACCGGTAGCTGCATGTTAAGGTATAATCCTCGTATATTTTTCGCCGTAGATCTACTAGGCATGACACCCGACTGATCTGGGTGAATTCGAGCAGATATCACTTCGGTTAATCGATTAGAGAGTACTTTGGCCAAAATTTTAACATCAGTCGTTAAAAGTGAATTGGGCCGGTATGACTCGGGGAGTTTTGGATCCTTATCCTCTTTAAGTATTACTGTTATTATCGCCTCCCTCATAGACGCTGGCAGTGTCCCCCGCTCTCTTGCCTCCTCCAAAACATTCAACAAATTGGGTAAGAGTATTTCTTCCAGAGATTTGTACACCTCCACCGGCAATCCATCCACCCCTGGGGCTTTTTCATTTGCCATGCCATGCAAAGCTCTCTCCATCTCCTCAAGTGTAATTTGGGCCTCCAGACTGTGTCTCTCTGTCTATGCTATTTTGGGTAATGTCATTGTATCTAAGAAAATCTCTAGGTTCTGCTGTATCGACCCCCCTCTAGTGGAGTACAATTCCTCATAAAAGGCAGCGAACGTGTCCAAAATATCTTTCCCCTCCGTGACCAAATCTCCCGCTGTGGTGCGAATGCAGTGTACAAAGGATGGTTTTCTCTGGGCTGCCGTCACCACCGACAACAGGTGTCCCACCTTTTCTCCCTCCGCATAGACGTTCTCTCTGAAAAGCCTGTTTCCTGCTGCTTTCTTCAATAGCACTTTATTAACTTCTTCCTGAGCTGCTTTTAGCTTTTACCTATACTCTGGTGTGGGCTGTGCTACCATCTCTGCTTCTGCTCCCTTCAAAGCCTCTAAGCAATCAATTTCCCCTTGTCTACTACGAGACTTACACTGGCAAACGTCTCTAAATAAAAGGCCTCTAAGGTATGCCTTCATGGCGTTCCAAACTACCAAAGGATCCGCACTACCTCTATTTAAGGCCCTGTCACACACACACACACACACACACACACACACAGATAAACCTTTGGCAGATCTGTGGTTGCAGTGAAATCATGGCCATATTGTTCCATTTGTACACAGCCACAAACCTGGCACTGATTGTCCACAATTTCACTGCAACCACAGATTTATCTGTGTGTGTGACAGGGCCTTAAGGGTAAAATATTCCAGCATCTCACTAGATATACCGTCCATGTCAATACAATTTAACCAAACCGGGTGTAACTTCCATTCTCTTGTTAGCCTCTCCCCCACTCCTCGTTTTTTAATAGATATCAGGATTGGACTATGATCCGATATTACTCTAGTCAAATATTCAACATGCGCAATCCCAGAATCCATCAGATCATTTCCCAAGGCCAGGTCTATACGTGAAAGCGTACCAAGGGTCGCGGAGTGACAGGAAAACCAGGTCACCCCCAAATTTCTTATCCTCCAAACGTCTACCAACCCCAATTCTTGGATAAAGGTACCAAACCCTGTCGCTCCATCACTTCGCGTCTCCCGTGATTTTTTGCTCCTGTCCCAATATGCATCTATGACATTATTAAAGTCACCGACCAACAAGAATGGCAAATTCCCCCATTTAGCCAAGCGCTCTCACACCTCTCTAATTTTGGCACTAGTGTAAGGCAGCGGAACATATATAGCAGTAATGCATAGTAATTGTCCATACAACTTACAGATCACCATTACATATTGTCCCTCTGTGTCTATCCATGTCTCCACTTCTTCATATTGGGCGGATCTATGAACCAACATAGAGACCCCGCTAGCATAGGTAGAGAAAGTAAAATGATATGCCTTTTGCACCCATCGTTTGTTCAGTACATTCGTCGTTTCACTTGTCAAATGCATCTCCAATAAACACATTACTGATGGTCTCTGGTCTAGCATATATTTTATCATTGCATCTCTTCTACCTCTATCTGACAGTCCCCTTACATTCCAACATAATACTTTAATCTCCTCTCCCATATTGAATCACAGGTTATCTTTGTACAGGCATTTTGTCCCTCTGTACGCTGAGTCTTTCCCTTCCCTAGCCCTCCCCTTAGAACTGCCCAACTAAACTCCTCCACCTCCGATTTACATCTTTAACTCCCTTATGGGGAATGAGGTCTATCTGTCCTAGACCGGTCAACCTCTCTCCTCTTTTTCTCCCATACCAAACCTGTCTCATCCTAGTGAGCAGAACCCCCTAACTCACCTCCCGCCTTAACCATATTCGTTTTCATTTGCAAATTTCATATAATGTAAACAGTTAACCTGAAAATTTGAAAACTTAAATATTTATCAATCGCCGCTGAATGGCCATAAGAAAAAAGAATTATTATCGACCTCCTGTCATTGTCCAGCTTATTGTTAGTGAATTCCGCTGTCTCATCTAACACTCAGGAACAGGAGCAGGAGATCAACAATGATAACCCGGTAGAAAAAAAAAAACAAAAAAAGGAGGTACTGTCTCTACAACAAAGATGGGCCTATGAAGTTTCCTCCTCTTCTAGTGTATGCAATTGCTTATGAATAACCAGTCTTGAATCCCAGGAAAATCACGAGATTGCAATATCGCTCGTAGCTAGCTTCTATCCTTCTCCTGTTGCTTGCGGGCTTCCTTGCATTGATGTCTATCCACTTCATGACTTCTTCCGGATCAAGAAAGAAGTGAACCTTCTCCAGTGCTACTACTCGGAGTTTTGCTGGGAAAATCATGGAGTATTTAACCTCCAGCTCTCGGAGTCGTCTCTTTACCCTTGTGAATTGCATTCTTTGTTTCAGTACAGAGTAGTCAGGGTATATAGCTACTGGGTGTCCATCTATTGTCAGGGTCTCCATATCCCGTGTCTTGCGTAGAATAATATTCCGGTCTCTGTAGTTAAGAAGCTTCGCCAGCATCATACGAGGTCCCTTGCCAGGTAGCTGCGGTTGCATTGGAACCCTGTATGCCCTTTCAATAGCGTATAGCTATAATCTTCTCTTTAAGTCACATTTCTATGAAGTCAGTAGGATTTCTTCCCTCAGCTCTTTCTGGGATGCCCACCAGTCTTATATTGTTCCTCCTGGAACGGTTCTCCAAGTCGTCTGTTTTTGTGGCCATCTCAGATATCTGCTTCTGGAATTTTCTCTCTGCTTTTTGTAGTGCAACTATGTGATCCTCAGCTGTCCCCACTCTTTCTTCCACAGCACTGGTTCTCATATCAGCTTTCTTCTGATCTTTTTTGAGAGTAGCTATATCTCCCTTTATTCCCAGCACCTGCTGGGTTAAAGTTGTGAGGGCCTGTTTGCAGAAGGAGACCACCTGAAATACATCTTTAATAGTGGGGTTCTTCTGTATTTCATCTGCTGCCTGCTGCTCTCCTGAATCCTCATCCTGTTTATCTTCCCCTGATTCTCCCCTTGCTCCTTCAGCCTCCTCCGGGTCTTCCTCCTCCTCCCGTTTTCTTCCACCATCTTACCAGGCTCCCCCAGAGGTTCCTCCGATTGCCTTGCATACTGTGCCAGCTTTGCAGCCGCTTCCATGCGGCGCTGGCAGGCTACGTTTGCCTTCTCTGGCTCCTCTCTGACCTCGGTGCCATCTTGTAAGCCAGGCACTTTCCCGGCTCCCACTTCCTTCTGCCGCCGCTTGGTCATCTCGCTGATTCAGGAGCTGGAACTTCTTCTGCTGGGAGTCGGGTCCTTCCCTTGTCCTCCGGTGCCACTATACCCGTCGGCCATGCGGTGGTTCCGGCGGTGTCACGGTGAGTCAGCGGGAGAGTGTCTCCTCGCGTGCGCTCACATCCCGGTCCAGGCTCCGCCCCCCAGTCATTGGTGTCTTAATGACCTCCACCAGCTTCATCATTGGATTAAAGAAATGCAGCCCTCCGAACTGATCCTGCCTAGTTGTGGAGTTGGCTATGTCAGCTATGAGGAAGTGTTGCTGGCAAATATGGTGTGTTCTGGTGCAAATTTGTCCAGTGTCTTCATTAGTGCATTTTTCACTTCCATGTTTTCTATTATGACTTCTACCACCAGATCATTGCTGTGCACCACGGCTGCTGGGTCTGTGCTTGTGCTGAAGTATCAGAGGGTTTTGCTGATGAATTGTGAATCAGCCTCAGGCTTGTCCGCAAACATCTTCTTAGTGACCATTTTCAAGCTGTCTTCAATACTTTTGGCAAACTTTTTCAAGATGTCATCAGTCTGGTCCACAAAAACAACAGTGTGTCTGTTTGCTGCAGCCACCTGCACTATCCCGGCACCCATCAGGCCTCCTCTGATCACAGTCACGTGCTTGATAGTTAGCTTGTTCGCAGTGGCGCCGGAGGCCATACATTTTGCTATGAATTACCAGTAAGAGGAGGCCATGTCTGCTTGTACTGCTGGGAGCTGAAGGACATGCGAGTGAGGTCACCACAGTGCACTGTGATGATTTAGTCGCACAATCTTTTTTCACAACTCTGTGTTGCATAAAAAATTGATTGAAAAGTGATTTCTGTCAGAATTCTGGCATAATTGCTTTAAAGAAACAAGGTCTAGGTGTCAAATCTCCTTTTGTAGGTGTCTCCAATCCTTCCAGGGTAGTTTCCCAGTAGTTCACATTCTCTAAAGCAATAATTTTATTAGATATTTTTTGTTAGTTTAAAAATTTGGTATTTAAGTGTGCGGCTGTAACTCTTTGTTTCTATTATTCAGACACACACACACACACACACACACTCACACACACACACACACCAGCCTGTCTGCTCTTCAGCTTTAGACTCATGCCAGCCTGTGTCCTGGTCAGTTCTTTTAGACTCCTAGATTTAAAAGACCTTTGGATACATCATGTCACATGACTTCATAAAAGGTCCTTAAACAATCAACCTTAGAATACAACTGATGGGGATCCTAAGAAACTGGGGTTCCTGAGAAATTGCACAGTTTGACTCCTCCCAACGCTGGCCCTGACTATAACTAGGGCTTATTTTTAGGGAAACAGGGTGTTCATGAACCCTCTGCAGGTCTTTGAGTTGCCTTCATAACAACATAGAGAAGGGACTAGAAACAAACAGCAGAAGAAGCAGAAGCAAAGAAAATAGAGCTGAAAAAAAACAGAGCAGAAAGCCTAAAAATGTAAACACAAAATTAGTGCAGAGAGTACATAAGTAGATATCTCTTACTGGATAGAGCTGGAGGAAACCCATCCTGAGGAACATCGGGATCTTCTTGTTTACAGTCCTGTGGGAGAAGAGGACGGGAACCTCTCTCTGGTGTTGTCCTCTTACTGGATAGACCTGGAGGAGACACATACAGGGACTGAATTCATTCCTTACATACAGATAATTATAGGCCATGTGTATTTAGTCCTGTCAATTACCTGGTGATGTGAGGGGCTGGGAATCCTCCATCATGCCGTCCTTGTACAGATCTTTGTGTCCTTCTAAATACTCCCACTCCTCCATGGAGAAATAGACGGTGACGTCCTGACACCTTATAGGAACCTGACACATACAATGATACCGTCACCCCCGATCCCTTCATAGCGTTACTGTATAATGTCCCAGCATTCCCAGCAGTGTCACCTCTCCAGTCAGCAGCTCAATCATCTTGTAGGTGAGTTCTAGGATCTTCTGGTTATTGATGTCCTCATGTATCAGGGGGTGAGGTGGAGGCCACGTGATTGGGCTCAGGGGTCTTCCCCATCCCTCAGACACAGGGGCCTGACAGCGCTCACTAGAGGTCTTCTTCACTACTGTGTAATCCTGGTTATGGAGAGACACAGTAATAAATCTCACTACAGACATTTCCAGAGTCCTCACCTCTCAAGTTCTGTCCATCTGTTATTCCCATAGATAAGAATGATGTAATGTGACGTCATCAGAATCTCTCACCTCTCTAGTAAGCCGGAAGAGGATCTCTAGGGTGAGGTGTAATATCCTCTGCGCCATCTTGTCCCTGTCCACATCCATCCTTGATGGTTCAATTAGGAGAATTCTCTTATATAGAAGATCTCCACTGAGAGGATCTGATATTGTAGGGAACTAAATGGGGAGAAGATGACGATGTAACACAGGGCCAGATTAAGGTTGGTGGGGGCCCCTGGGCAGAAAGTTTGGTGGGGGCCCAATAATGTTAACATTTTTAGCCATAACAGTAGAGCACGAACTGTAGCATTAAGATATAAATACAGCACCTCAGTCTCACATTCCCCCTTCTCAGCATACTGTGCCCTCCATACTGTGCCCTCACACTGGCCACCATGCTGCCCCTTCTCTATACTGCCTACCTCCTTCACTATATAGTTACTATACTATACCTCTGTCTCACATTCCCCCCTCCTCAGCATACTGTGCCCTCCATACTGTGCCCTCACACTGGCCACCATGCTGCCCCTTCTCTATACTGCCTACCTCCTTCACTATATAGTCACTATACTATACCTCTGTCTCACATTCCCACTCCTCAGCATACTGTGCCCTCACACTAGCCACCATGCTGCCCCTTCTCTATACTGCCTGTCTCCTTCACGATCCAGTCACTATACTGCACCTCAGTCTTGCATTCCCCTCCTTAGCATACTGTGTCCTCCATACTGTGCCCTCACACTGGCCACCATACGGCCCCTTCTCTACACTGCACCTCAGTCTCACATTCCCCCTCCTCAGCATACTGTGTCCTCACACTGGCCACTATGCTGCCCCTTCTCTATACTGCCTACCTGCTTCATTATCCAGTCACTATACTGTACCTCCGTCTCACTTTCCCCCTTCTCAGCATACTGTGTCCTCCATACTGTGCCCTCACACTGGCCACCATATTGCTCCTTCTCTATACTGCCTACCTCCTTCACCATCCAGTCACTATACTGTACCTCCGTCTCACATTCCCACTCCTCAGCATACTGTACCCTCACACTGGCCACCATACTGCCCCTTCTGTACACTGCACCTCAGTCTCTCATTCCCCCTCTTCAGCATACTGTGCCCTCCATACTGTGCTCTCACTTCTCTATACTGCCTATATCCTTCACTATCCAGTCACTGTACTGTACCTCCATCTCACATTCTCCCTCCTCAGCATACTGTACCCTCACACTGGCCACCATGCTGCCCCTTCTCTATACTGCCTACCTCCTTCACTATCCAGTCACTACATGATACCTCCATCTCACATTCTCCCTCCTCAGCATACTGTGCCCTCCATACTGTGACCTCACACTGGCCACCATGCTGCCCCTTCTCTTTACTGCTTATTCCCCCCCACTATCCAGTCTCTATACTATGCCCCTCACACTTTTCTTTCCCAATACTGTCCACTTACAATTTTCTCCCACCATACTGCTGCCTCACACTTTCCAATGGTGCCCCCCTGATTGCTGTGCAGGGGCAAATATGCCGCATGCCCCCCAAAGGTACGCCCCTGTACAGTGTACAGGAGAATACATGACTGGTACACGCAGGGCCGGCTCCAGGTTTTTGTAGGCCCTGGGCGAAAGAGTCTCAGTGGGCCCCATCCACACATAGACATGCACAGATACATACACATACAGGCATACGTACACATATATATTTAAAGAGAAATTCACAAAAACACATATAAACAGACATAAATCTAGACACAGTCATATACACTGACATACATAGATACACATCATACATGCACACACAGACAAATTTTTAAATTTTTATATATATTTCTCATATTGGGAAGCCGGCAACAGTCTCATTCACCTCCCCGCTTGTCTCTATCCAGCTCCGCCTGGGCATGTGTCTGTGCCACGCTGATTGGTGGCAGTCACTAACAGACATGGCCGCACATAGTGCACACTAACACTGTATATACATTACAAGAGAGGCTGGGGACATACACATTACTGGAGGGCATACATATTACTGAGGAAAGGGGTATATATCAATGGGGGGCATACAGCTCTAGAGGGGGGCAGTGGCTCTGAGGTGGGGGGGACAAACAGCTCTGAGGTGGGGGGGTGACATGCAGCTCTGGGGGTATACAGTTCTGGGGTGGAGGGGGACATACAACTCTGGGGGAATAGTAGTATGCAGCCCCCATATTCCTCCATATAGTGTTATGAAGCTCCCATAGTCCTCCATATAGTATTATGCAGCCCCCATGTAGCACTATGTAGCCCCCATATTGCATTATGCAGCCCCCATATGGCACTATGCAGCCCCCATATGGCACTATGCAGCCCCCATATGGCACTATGCAGCCCCCATATGGCACTATGCAGCCCCCATATTACATTAAGCAGTGCCCATATAGTACAATGCAGACCTATATAGCAGTAGGAACCTTCATGTCGTATACAGCCCCCATATAGCACAATGCAGACCCATATAGCATTAGGCACCCTCATGTAGTACACAGCCCCTATATAGCACAGTGCAGAGCCAGATAGCATTAGGCATCCTCACACAGTACACAGCCCCTATACAGCACAGAGCAGACCAGATAATATTAAGCACCTTCACATAGTACACAGCCCCTATATAGCACAGTGCAGAGACAGATAGTATTAGGCATCCTCATGTAGTATACAGCCCCTATATAGCACAGTGCAGAGCTAGATAGCATTAGTCACCCTCATATAGTATACAGCCAGTATATAGCACAGTGCAGACCCAGATAGTATTAGGCATCCTCACATAGTATACAGCCAGTATATAGCACAGTACAGACCCAGATAGTGTTAGGCATCCTCACATAGTACCGGGTTTACTGTGATACAGACACCAGATGTTATACAATATACATATTATTATACACCATCTGATGTGTGTACACAGTATATCACACTGCTCTGTACATTGTATGTGGTATACCATGTACACAGTATATCACACTGCTCTGTACACTGTATGTGGTATACCAAGTACACAGTATATCACACTGCTCTGTACACTGGATGTGGTATACCATGTACACAGTATATCACACTGCTCTATACACTGGATGTGGTATACCATGTACACAGTATACAGTTAGGTCCAGAAATATTTGGACGGTGACACAAGTTTTGTTATTTTAGCTGTTTACAAAAACATGTTCAGAAATACAATTATATATATATAATATGGGCTGAAAGTGCACACTCCCAGCTGCAATATGAGAGTTTTCACATCCAAATCGGAGAAAGGGTTTAGGAATCATAATTCTGTAATGCATAGCCTCCTCTTTTTCAAGGGACCAAAAGTAATTGGACAAGGGACTCTAAGGGCTGCAATTAACTCTGAAGGCATCTCCCTCGTTAACCTGTAATCAATGAAGTAGTTAAAAGGTCTGGGGTTGATTACAGGTGTGTGGTTTTCCATTTGGAAGCTGTTGCTGTGACCAGACAACATGCGGTCTAAGGAACTCTCAATTGAGGTGAAGCAGAACATCCTGAGGCTGAAAAAAAAGAAAAAAATCCATCAGAGAGATAGCAGACATGCTTGGAGTAGCAAAATCAACAGTCGGGTACATTCTGAGAAAAAAAAGGATATGACTGGTGAGCTTGGGAACTCAAAAAGGCCTGGGCGTCCACGGATGACAACAGTGGTGGATGATCGCCGCATACTTTCTTTGGTGAAGAAGAACCCGTTCACAACATCAACTGAAGTCCAGAACACTCTCAGTGAAGTAGGTGTATCTGTCTCTAAGTCAACAGTAAAGAGAAGACTCCATGAAAGTAAATACAAAGGGTTCACATCTAGATGCAAACCATTCATCAATTCCAAAAATAGACAGGCCAGAGTTAAATTTGCTGAAAAACACCTCATGAAACCAGCTCAGTTCTGGAAAAGTATTCTATGGACAGATGAGACAAAGATCAACCTGTACCAGAATGATGGGAAGAAAAAAGTTTGGAGAAGAAAGGGAACGGCACATGATCCAAGGCACACCACATCCTCTGTAAAACAAGGTGGAGGCAACGTGATGGCATGGGCATGCATGGCTTTCAATGGCACTGGGTCACTTGTGTTTATTGATGACATAACAGCAGACAAGAGTAGCCGGATGAATTCTGAAGTGTACCGGGATATACTTTCAGCCCAGATTCAGCCAAATGCCGCAAAGTTGATCGGACGGCGCTTCATAGTACAGATGGACAATGACCCCAAGCATATAGCCAAAGCTACCCAGGAGTTCATGAGTGCAAAAAAGTGGAACATTGTGCAATGGCCAAGTCAATCACCTGATCTTAACCCAATTGAGCATGCATTTCACTTGCTCAAATCCAGACTTAAGACGGAAAGACCCACAAACAAGCAAGACCTGAAGGCTGCGGCTGTAAAGGCCTGACAAAGCATTAAGAAGGAGAAAACCCAGCGTTTGGTGATTTCCATGGGTTCCAGACTTAAGGCAGTGATTGCCTCCAAAGGATTCGCAACAAAATATTGAAAATAAAAATATTTTGCTTGGGTTTGGTTTATTTGTCCAATTACTTTTGACCTCCTAAATTGTGGAGTGTTTGTAAAGAAATGTGTACAATTCCTACAATTTCTATCAGATATTTTTGTTCAAACCTTCAAATTAAACGTTACAATCTGCACTTGAATTCTGTTGTAGAGGTTTCATTTCAAATCCAATGTGGTGGCATGCAGAGCCCAACTCGCGAAAATTGTGTCACTGTCCAAATATTTCTGGACCTAACTGTATCACACTGCTCTGTACACTGGATGTGGTATATGATGTACACCGTATATCACACTGCTCTATACACTGGATGTGGTATACCATGTACACAGATATACAATGTCCTGCACTGATCACACCTGGGCCTACAGCACCTCACATATCCTATATGTAATATGGGCCATATAGTGTAATGTGTGCTGCAGGCTCAGATGTGATGTTTGTGCTGGAGCTCAGTGTGAGTTATTGCAGGGGAGGGATGAGGCTGATGACCCGGCACTGACAGCCCGACCTGATCTGCAGCAGTTCACACTCCTGCAATAACTCACACTGATCCCGGGCAGAGCTGCTGCTGACACTATGGAATCCCGTCCTGCTCCCTCCTCACTGCAACCTCTTGCCCGGCACCATGATGGATGACGTCACACTCACCATCATTCACTGAGTCCTCTGCTCCGGTCCTCCCACAAGCTCCTCTATGGCACGAAGAAGCAGCAGCAGGCGTGCGGTGACATCATCCTTGCAGACGCAGCCCACACAGCGTGCAGTGGGCGTGTCTGCAGCACAGTGACGGCCGGGATTGAAAATCTTTAAAGGTACAGTGCAGTCCTCAACACTGCGGCGTTAATAAAATGGTGGCCGCACTGATAGTGGTGGCGGCCCCCTCAGAAGCTCTTTTGGTGGGGGCCCCAGGGCTGGAGCCCCGCCTATAATCCGTCCCTGATGTGACATCATAAAGAATCCTGTACAGTATTATAATTACAGGAGACTTTATATCTGATCACTGGCCGCAGAAATAACGCTAACATATATGGCATGAAGGAGGTGTGCCGCCCCTGCAGTGGATCGAACTGCTCGGATCTAGGGGTTGGTGATTACTCGTGGCTCGCGGGTCTCCTGACCCGGGGGCCGGGCCACACTCAAATGTGAAAGGGGGATATTTACAGGGCATTAGTATAGTTTATGATGCCACCCATGGTGTACGGTAATTGGGAGTACCACCGCTGCCGTTGGGAGTACCCGGGTGATGGAATGGGGCAGCAAGGTGACGTTGCCCTCCATGGGTAGGGGGGGTAGGCCCTGGGACTCTGGATAGTGGTTATGGGGGTGCAGTGCGGGGGTCAGTCGGGTACTCATTCAGCAATGAAGCTGATGCTGACAACAGGGTAAACCAAGTCTCTGACTGCCGTTGCCTCTCGAGGGGAGCATGTCCGGGTCCCGTCCCCTGCAGCACTGCCTGGTGGTCCGTGACCTGGCTCCTGGCACAAATTTAGAGTGTCCCTTGTGGCCCGGTAGCTTGGCGCTTGCCGGGCCCCACTCCCCACTGTGGCTAAGTGAGGGAGCCTGCTCTCAGGGGCTCACGCTTTGGATTTTAGTGGGCTGCTTACTAGGAAAGCCCTATGTCCCTCGTTGCGCTAGTAACCCCGATCTCTGAGCTGGGTGGGAACAGTCCATAAAGGCCCAGTTCTCCTCAGGTTAATTGCCGGGTTGCCTGACGCTTCTCCTCGACCTAGGGTCCGTGTACCTCGCCGTGCCTTCGGTCCCGGACCGGTGATAAGACCAGGCTGCTGGCCGTCCTCCTCGATGGGTTCTAGGCACCTAGCCTTAATCCCCTGCGACCGAGGGTCCTACTCCTCTAGGTCCAGACCACCGTCTGCGACCCAGTCTGCTTCTTCCCTGGGAGCCCCAACTCCCAGCTTCCTCAGAGCTCCTCACAGCTCGAGGGTTACTACTCGACTGAACTGACACCTCCCTGCTTGACCCCTAGGTGGGCTGCCCTATTCCTGCTTAAGCAGTCCACTGGTGTGCCTGACAGGTGTGGTGCAAGATGTATGTAGGATTTGTGAATGCTGGTGGAGGCAGTACTGCAGGTTAGGTTCCCAGAACCATGGGGGTTGAATACTGCACGGGAGGGCAGTTTGTGCAGTACCCTGTGACGACCCGAATAGTCCAGGGCGTTACAAAGACAGTTCCTGGTTTTGGGCTGCAGAAACTGAAATGAAGATTCTTGATCCAATAATATTAAGAAGCAGCTTTTACTTTACATGTATGGCTCGTGACACTTTTATAATATTCATCTGTTTGCTTGTTTTTGTTTTTTTTTTTGTATGTTTGCAGGTTTTTAGCTTTCCAGATTTTTTTGTCTGATTTTTAAATTGCAATTTTTTTTTAAATATTTCCAAACTTTCTGCATAATAATGACACTGAAAAAGACGTGGGTGTGTGGGTAGACGAGAAAACCAACCAGTGCCAGGAAGCTGATGCCAAGGCAGATTACATAATAGGATGCAATGAACAAGTCACTAGTGCGGCCACACTTACAATATTCTGTACAATTTTGGGCTCCAGTGAATGAAGAGGACACAACTGAACTAGAGCGGGTGCAGAGAAGAGCGACCATTAGGCCATGTGCGCACGTATGTGCGTTCTGCACCGCAGCGTAAAGTCACTGCTTGTGCGATTCAGAACGCAGCTGAAAAGCTGCGTTCTGAAAGTTTGGTGTCTGCAGATTTCCTGCAGAATTCATGTGTTCTGGATGCTGCCTCTCCCATAGACAGAGTGGAGAAAGTATCCAGAACGCACAAAACAACTGACATGTTACTTTTTAGAACGCAGCGTTTTGACAGCATGCAAATCACTCTGTTCTAAAAAGCAATGTGCGGATGGAATTTGCACAATCTACATATTGTACTGTGGACGCAGGACGCATGCTTTTACGCTGCGGTGCAGAACACAGCGTAAAAGCATGTATTTACGCAACGTGCGCACATGTCCTTAAAGGAATGGAAGGACTGCACTAGGAAGACAGGTTAGCAAGCCTGGGGTTATTCAATCTGGAAACACATAGTCTATGGGGCGATTTTATTACAATGTACAAGTATATCAGGGGCATTACTGAGATATTTGTAATGAGCTTTTTACAACTGAGGCCTGCAATGATGACAAGGAGGTTCAGTCATAATCACAGATGGGGATTCTCTACTGTAAGAGCAGTGAGAATATGGAACTCTCTGACACATGATGTGATAAATGTTGATAGACTACAAAAAATTCAAGGTGGGCTTGGATGCCTTCCGTAAAAAGTATATTATGGCAGGTTATCAGGACTAGATTTTGTGATGGGACATTGATCCAGGGAACTAGTCTGATATTTTTAGAGTCATGAAAGAATTATGCCCTTTGTAAAGGTATTCACACCCCCGGAACGTTTCCACTTATTTTAGCGTCATACCCACAAATGTATATGCATTTTGTGATTTTATGTGATATACAAGCATTAAGTAACAAGTATTTGTGAAGTGTAAAGTAAATGATAGATGTTCTTCTAAATATTTAAAAATATAAATCTGAATATTGTGACGTGCATTTGTATTCAGTCCCTTGTAGTATGATGCCCCTGAGTGACCAATTGCCTCCAGAAGTCACATAATTAGTAAATTGAGTCACCTGTATCATTTATTCTCAGTATAACTACAGCTGTTTTGTGAAGGTTTCACAAGTTTTGTTTCAGAACATTAGGGATCAAATAGCATCTTTAAAACCAAGGAACCCACCAGACAGGTCAGGGATAAAGTTGTGGAGATAAGTAAAGCAGGGCTCAGTTATAAAAAAAAAAAAAAAAAATAGCCAAAGCTCTGAACATCTCACTAAGCACTTTTCAATCCATCATCCAAAAATAGCAGGAGTATAGTGTGGAGACACGAGGGTCAATGGGTACGGTCGTCCGCTGGCCTGGCTGTCTTCAGAAAGACCACTCTGACCAGGGCTCATCCCACTGAACGCCCGCACTTCTTCCTTGTGGTCAGGACACTACTTAGACAACACAGAGTGAGGGAACCACACCTTAGTAGGACGTTACTGGTTCACCAACAGGAAAAATCATATTGTACATTTCCAGAAAGATCACAAGATGGTACAAGCGGCAGAGTCTCTCCCATCCGTTGGCTCGCGAGAGATTAAAATCTTTGCGACTTCGGGGCTTCCTGGGCTAACTATCCCAGTCAGCAGCGCCTCGCTTTTGATGAGCACCCACTGAGAGGAGATAGCGGCAAGGTTAGAAAGATGACTGAGCACAGCAAGATATGTAGCCAGGCAACTGAACTGTCCTCACCTGGGTTCTCCAGGCACAATTGTGGGCTCAGCATTGAGCAGTGAAGCAGATCTGTGATCTTCCAGCTAAAAATGTGGATTTTAGGCTGAAGTCCTGCAAAATGAATGTGGAAAGAGGAGCAAAGTCCTTTTTATACCCCTCAGTTCTCATTTCAGAGTACTGTATCTTACAGGATTGTTGGGAGATGGCTGTTCTCTCATTGGTTCAATTAAATTCGACTGCATAATATTCCTCTAATTGACATAGTCAAACAGGCTGAGGCAATCAACATTTAACACACAATATGGCTCTGGTCAGTCTGACATGAAACAAGGGCTAACTTCTCTTGATTTGCCAATCAAAAGCACAATATGTCTGGCCTAATTAAGAACAGTTCACCCCTCACACAAATCTCCAGATACTTGTTTGTCACATATAGCACAACTGCAAAACTACAAACACATGGCCGTCCACCTAAACTGACATCCCAAGCAAGAAGAGCACTATTATAGAGAAGCAGCCAAGAGGCCCGTGGAAAAGCAGGAGCGATCCAGAGCTCATGGGGAGAATCTGTCCACAGGACACCTATAAGTCATAAACTCCACAAATTTGGCCTTTATGGAAGAGTGGACATTTTTAAAAGCAAAACATAAGAATTGAAAATTTCTTCACAGACGCCTTCTTCCAATTTACCTGAGATAGAGCTGTTTTATAGAGTAGAAAGGGCAAAAATGTCACCTGTAGATGTGCAAAGCTGGTAGACACATCTCCCAAGAGACTGGCAGCAGTAATTGCAGTGAAAGGAGGTCCTGCAAAGTATTCACTCAAAGGGATGAATACTAATGCACATCACAATTTTCAGAGTTATATTTCTTAAAATGTTTAGAAATCCATGTATAATTTCCTTTATACTTTACAAGAATAAACTTACTACTTTGTGCTGTTATCACATAAAACCCCAATACAATCCATTTGTTTGTGGCTGTAATGTGAAAAAATGTGGAAAAGTTCACCGGGTGTGAATAGTTTTTCAAGGAACGGTATGTCTAACTTCAACCTAAAAACTAGGAAATTTTGTCAGAAATGTTCTCCAGTCCATATCCGAGATATTTTATGTAAACCAAATATTTTGGTGCAAACTTGTCGCCATTTAGGAAAACATGAGGCTTTTTGCACTAAAAAGTCACAAACAGGTCAAAGGAAAAATTACAAAGCCTTTCTATTGTGCGCAAAACTCATGATCCACTTGGACCAATATGAAGAATTTGGAACAAAAAAAGATTAATTAATACAAGAAGTTAAAAAAAGTGACTTAGAAAACACCACAATTGATGAGTTGGATGTAGGTTTTGTGGTGCGGAGCCCGTTATACCGGCAGACGGGATGTGACCGGAGGCAGAAATATTCAGGGAAGGGAGAGATTTTACACTTTGTAGATAAAAAGAGAATTTTGTTACTTACCGTAAATTCTTTTTCTTATAGTTCCGTCATGGGAGACCCAGACCATGGGTGTATAGCTACTGGCCTCCGGAGGACACACAAAGTACTACACTCAAAACGTGTAGCTCCTCCCTCCTAGCATATACACCCCCTGCTAGCCAGTCCTAGCCAGTTTAGTGCAAAAGCTGAAGGAGGACATCCACCCACAAGAAGAGACAGAGTAAAACCCGGAAGAACCGGAACCTCTGTCTACAACAATAACAGCCGGTGAAGACACACGGAACAAGAAACCTGCCAACAGGCAATAGGGAGGGTGCTGGGTCTCCCATGACGGAACTATAAGAAAAAGAATTTACGGTAAGTAACAAAATTCTCTTTTTCTTTATCGTTCCTATGGGAGACCCAGACCATGGGACGTTCCAAAGCAGTCCATGGGTGGGAATAAACAGACAACTGAGAAGCA
Source organism: Anomaloglossus baeobatrachus (assembly GCF_048569485.1). Lineage (NCBI taxonomy): Eukaryota > Metazoa > Chordata > Amphibia > Anura > Aromobatidae > Anomaloglossus > Anomaloglossus baeobatrachus. The sequence continues at coordinate 232,572 of NW_027441947.1, forward strand.
GGCAAAACCTAACTTCACAAATGGGCGACAGACGCCTGAAAGATGCGTCTGCCCAAGCCCGCGTCTGCCAAAGCATGAGCATGCCTTGGATAGAGCTTCGAAAAAGTATGCAGACTAATTCGAGCTGCAGTCTGACAGACCTACTGAGCCGTAGCCTGGTGCCTGAAAGCCCAAAAGGCACCGACAGGTCTGATCAAATGTGCTCTGATCCCCGGCGGGGAAGGCACTTGAGTACACTTGTAGGTCTCGGAAATGGCCGACCTAAGCCAACGAACCAGGGTCGGCTTAGATGCCGAGAGACCGCTACGCTGACTAGCAGTCAGCACCAGAGAGAGGTGCACCGCCTAATAACGGCGGTGCAAGACACATAGATCCGGAGCGCCTGCACCAGATCCAGGATATGCAACGCTTCCTCAAAGCGATGAACAGGAGCCGGACAAAAGGAAGGCAGGAAAATTGCCCCGGATAAGGTGGAAGCAGTAACCACCTTAGGGAAAAAAGTCCGGAGTCGGACGGAGACCACCTTGTCTTGATGCAAAAGACCAAAAAAGGGGGTGACTCCGAGAGAGTGCAGCCAGGACTCTCTGGCGGGAAATTATAGCCACTAGAAAGACTACTTTCTGTGAAAGATGAAACAAAGAAACCTCCCTAAGAGGCGCAAAGGGGGGTTTCCGGGAACCGGGAGGACCGGATTAAGGTCCCAGGGCTCCATAGGCCGCCGGAAAGGCGGAATGATGTGAGATGCGCCCTTAAAGGAGCGCACCGGAGCCAGCCGGACGATACGCCGCTGGCACATACTGACAGAGCCGAGACCTGTCCCTTAATGAGGGATAGTCCTAGCTGTAGACCGGACTGTGGAAGGGACAGGAGGGTCGGCAAGGCTAAAAAGGTCAAAGGACACTTTGGAGCTCGAGTCATAGCGGAGATGACTTCAGGAAGGATACCAGAAGTCGCCAAGATCCAGGACTCAAGAGCTACGCCGTCAATCTGAGAATCCAGAATTCTGACGGAAAAAAACGGACCTTTTGAGAAAAGGTCTGGACGGTCCGGAAGATGCCATGGCAACCCAACGGACAGAAGGAGCAGGTCAGGGTACCAAGCCTGCCTGGGTCAGTCTGGAGTATGAGAATGACCCGACGGCCCCCTTTACTGATCTTGCGCAGGACTCTGGGCAAGAGGTAGAGACGAAGCTGGGATCAAACATGAACCAGTGTGTCTACCGCAAAACCTGAGGATTGTGGACCACGGTTGGACAGCTGAAATAGTCTGCCTCGCAGTTTTCACATCTAGGATGTGGGCTGCGGATATGGTGGACTAGGAGTCCCTTGTCCACTGAAGAATGTTGAGCCGCCAAGATTGCCAGGCGGCTGAGTGTCCCGCCCTGGAAGTTGATGTAGGAAAACGCTGTCACGTTGTCCGACTGGACTCGAATGTGCCTAGCCGCCAACAGATGGTGAAGGCTTAGAGAGCTAGAAATACAGCTCTGATTTCCAGCACATTGATCCAGAGGGCTGATTCGGACAGAGTCCAAGCGCCCTGCGCTCCACGGTGGAGATATACTGCTCCCAAGGCGGAAAGACCAGCATCCTGGTGAGGATCACCCGGGACGGGGCCAGGAAGGAGCGTCCCTGAGACAGAGTGGCCGAAACCACCACTGAAACGAGCCCCTGGTCAGTGGCGAAGCCACCACCCCGTGGAAGGAGGGAGTTCGCGTGTACAGCGGAAAACATCCAGTCTCAGAGGACGCAGGAGAAACTGGGCAAGGAATCGCTTCCATTGACGCCACCGTCTGACCTGCACCTGCATTTGGTGTCTGATAGAACGACGTCGACCGCCAGCGGAGGGACTACTGATCGACTAAGAGCAGCTTCACAAGTGCCGACAGAGTCTCGAATTGCGTCCCTGAGAACCTCTGGTTCGAAGTCAGAGTGGACTTGGACAGAATGACAAGCCACCCGAATAGGTTAGAGTGGCGAGAGTAAGCGAAGTACTCTGCTAAGAGTCTGCACTGGATGAAGCCCCGAGAAGAAGGCCGTCCAGGGCAAACGATCACTGCCAATCCCTAGGGGTGCAGGACCCTAATCACAGCAGCCTCAATGAGAATACTCGAGGGGCCGTGGCTAACCCCAAGGGAAGAGCCACGAATTGGACCACTCCGATGGCAAAACGTAGTCAACGCTGGTGTGAAACTGCGATTGACCCCTGCAGAAAGGCATCTCTGATGCCGATGGCTGCTAGGGAATCTCCTTGGGTTCTTGATTGATCCGGTGAAAAACACACGGAACAAGACCGAGACTCCATGTGAAAACGCCACACCTGACCATGCTTGAAAAGCTAAAGATCCAGGTCGGAAGGCACCGCCTTCTTCGGGGACTAGAAATAGATTTAAGCAAAAATCTCAGAACCGTTCCCAGTCGGGAACCGGTACAATTACTCCAGTGGCCTGCAAGAAATGCCACGGCCTGTGAGAAGGCGGCGGCCTTGGAGCCGGGAGGAGTTGACAGAAAAAATCTGTTTGGCGGGTGGACAGAATTCCATCCTGTAGCCATGGGAGATATAATCCCGCCCCCACTGAACGGAGACGTGTTAGAACCATACGTCGCCAAGTGGAGAGAGCCTGCCACCGACCAAGGAGGTGGTTGGCGTGGCTAGATAGCTCGGAGGAAGCTGACTCAGTGGCAGCATCTCCTGCGGTCTTCTGAAGACGCAGCTTCAAGCCATTTGGTTCTATGAACCTAGGCCGAGCTAGAGGACAATCAGATGGAGGAACGGAAACCACCGAAACCTCAACTGATTCCTGCCCTGGACAGGTTCCCTGGTTTAGGTTTGTGGCAAGGAAGAACTCTCCCCGCCAAGAGCTTCTTTAATTTCATCCAGTTGGTTCCGAAGAGACTGGTCCCACCAAAGGGGAGCCCAGCAAGGAACCTCTATAGAGGCATCTGCCTTCCATTTCCAAAGCCACAGGAGCCTGCGGATAGCGAGGAAAGTAGCCAAGCCCACCGCCGTGCGGTGTCCAGCATGGCAGACCTGGCATAGGATGAAAAGACTGAAGTCTGGAAGTTCAGGCAACCGTTTTGGGCATAGAGTCCCTGTGAGGGAATGCATCTCCTCCAGAGAAGCAGAGAAGGTACAAAAAAACCGCACTGCTGTAAATCTGAGGAGAACGAAGCTCCTGCCGCCCCCATACCGACATGGCCCAAAGGACAACCGGGCGGACCGCAAAACCTTAAGTGAGGAGCCATCAGCCACTGACATAACGGTCCGGGCTGAGCCACCTGAGATGAATGAGCCCACTTCTTGACCACCATTGGTGGACAGGGGAAACACAGTCCTCAGAATCACGCTTCATGGGAAGCGACTGTCAGAGCGGACCCTGGGCTTGGTCACAGGGGCCTGAAAACTGGAGTGGTTAAGGAACACACGTTGTGTTCTCCTAGGTAAGGTAACTCCGGCGGATTGAGGTCCAGTACAAAATTAATGTACCGTGGGATCCTTATAGAGGTGCCGTCAGCCACTGATACAACTATCCGGGCTGAAAGTCTAGACACCGGAGGGGCCACCTTTGGCGAATGAGTACACTCCTTGACCACCTCTGATGGGAGGGGGAAACAGGCAGCAGAACCCCGCTTTGGGGTCTGCAGGACAGGCTGTGGGCTTGGACGCAGCGGGCTGAAAACTGGAGTGGTTAAGGAACACACTCCTCGTCCTGTTAAAGGTATACTGATGCCTTTCTGCCAGTGAGGAATACTCCCCTGATACAGGCGGATGGAGGTCCAGTACAATTGTATAATGGACGCAATCCAATCATTCGCATCTGCGTCACCTACGGACGGATCAATGTACATAAGGTAGCGTCCGAGCCCCTGGTAGAGACATCCTCCTCGTCCAGTGAGTCAGCTCGTAATCGGAGCTGCGGGACGGGGAGGACAGGGGACCCTGCGTCTCCCTGTCAGGAGGACGGGGTCTGAGCCCAGAAGGAGAGTCCTTTGTGAGCTTTATTGAGCGAGCTGAAGCAGAAAACGCCCTGAGAAGGGAGCTGCATGCTCAGCAGATGCCGGGACAGCCGACCCCTGGAAATAGGATTCCCTCAGGGGTCAGCCACCGAAACCGGAGCAGATGGAGGGACCACTAATGAGCCTCCATATTGATGTAAGAGCTGTGCATACTGATGTAGCAGAGCTACTGATGTAGCAGAGCTGTGATTATGAGCTCGGTACAGCCGTACGAGACTACCTGCAGTGGATAATAAAAACAGCCTGCAGCCTTGCTCTGTGAGACATTCTGCAGAGGTGGGGGCTCTGTCAGGACTGGCCCCCAGCATAAATAAACAGATAAAAACAAGCAGCTGCACAAACCGGAGGTTGTGGCTGCCAAATCGTTTAAACAGACATGTCTGTGCCCTCTGGTCCCTCAGCCCAGGTCCCCACTTGTCACACTGTGGAATCTCTATGCCTATGCAGGCACAGAGAACGCTTAGAAAATGGCGACCGGAGCGAGGAGAGGGGGCGGGGCCTACTCTGAGAGCGGCAAAAGCCAGGGGAGGGAATCCTTCCTCAGTGAGGAGTGTCCCTTCCCTTGTGCTGCGCAGCCGCTGGGCGGAGCCACACTGTCCCTCTGCATGACTGACATGCAGAGACAGTGGAAACCAAAACTAGGCCTCAGGCGAAGCCGGGGCCTAGAGTAAAACATGCGGCCGGCGAGCAGGCACCATCGGCGCGGTTCTCCAGTGAAAACTGGAGAACCGGCCGGAACGTTAACACCAAACGTAAAACACACTCCCCCAATAAATAAACATAAAGGACCCCTGGAAAGACCACTTTCTGTGGTAATATCGTCTCATATACTTAGCTTGTGAGACGCAGGTTGCCAGGTTCCTGGGGGGTGATAGCTCCGTCCAGCAGGATCCTGCAAAAGGGCTGTGGATGGAGACCGGTCTCCTGCAAAGCAGTGAGAACCGTGTTGGCTCCCACTTCAAGCCAGAGCCCCAGCATGGGATGGTGAAGGAGCGCGGCATGAGAAGGCTCCAGCCTTGGAAAATCAACCTTAACAGCACCGCCGACACAGTGGGGTGAGAAGGGACATGCCGGGAGTCCAGCTGGACCCGCTTTTCTTCCAAATCTTTGATCCAGAAGGAAAAATCAAAAATCAAAATCAGAGAATGCATGTGTGTGTGATCCTCCTGAAACACAAAGCATTGAACTGGCTAGGACTGGCTAGCAGGGGGTGTATATGCTAGGAGGGAGGAGCTACACGTTTTGAGTGTAGTACTTTGTGTGTCCTCCGGAGGCCAGTAGCTATACACCCATGGTCTGGGTCTCCCATAGGAACGATAAAGAAATCCTCTCTTCCCGGGATGTAACGGCCTCTAATGCCGGGATCACACGACCGGATAAAGAATCATCACAGCTTCATCCAGAAAACTAGGACAAGTCTTTTCTTATTTGTCATCCATATACAATCCGGTATTTACTGCCGCTATTAATAATTTACAAGACCATTTACAGCTTCCTCCATTACAGAACTGCAATGCATCCGTAATACAATGTCTGCTGTATGGTGGAGCTGGTGGGAATCTGATGGTTTGTGCAGACACAGACCTGAATAGACGAGTCTCCTCCGATTTACGGACGGCACTAGAGGATGCTGGGATTATTCTCACACGCAGATTCTGTCAGTGAGAAAGAAAATCCCCCATCTGCACTGCCACATCCAATAACAATGGTCTGAGGACGAGACGTTGTGTTATTTTATGGACAGCACTGAAAATACAGTAGTGTGAACGAGGACTAAAAGGAATCATCAAAGCTCTTATCTCTCCTAATCCTGCCATCCCCACCGCTCTCATTACACAAGCATAAGGCTATGTGTGCACGTTGTGTATTTACATGCAGTTACACTGCGATCTACACCACAGCGTAACTGCATGCGTCCTGCGTCCCCAGCATAATCTATGAAGATTATGCAGGAGCCGTGCGCACGTGGCGTATTAGAGAGCAGCGCTTCGGCTGCTGCCCAAAGCGCGCGTTCTAAGAAGTGACATGTCACTTCTTTTGTGCGTATTGGTTGTAATGTCGGTCTCTCTCTCTCTGTCTGTCGGTCTCTGTGTCTCCCTGTCGGTCGGTCTCTCTCTCTCTGTCGGTCTATCCCTCTCCCCCCTCTCTCATACTCACCGATCAGCTGCACGGCTGTCCCACTGCTCCGGCGGCTTCTCCTGCTTTTGAATATGCCGGCCGTCCATTATTCAATCTCGTATTCCCTGCTTTCCCTGCCCACCGGCGCCTATGATTAGTTGCAGTCAGACACGCCCCAATGCTGAGTGACAGCTGTCTCACTGCAACCAATCACAGCCGCCGGTGGGCGAGTCTATGTAGTGCACTAAAATAAATAAATAAATAATTAAAAAAAAACAGCGTGCGGTCCCCCCCATTTTAATACCAGCCAGGGTAAAGCCACACGGCTGAAGGCTGGTATTCTCAGGATGGGGAACCCCACGTTATGGGGCGCCCCCCAGCCTAAAAATATCAGCCAGCAGCCGCCCGGAATTGCCGCATGGATTAGATGCGACAGTCCCGGGACTGTACCCGGCTCATCCAGAACTGCCCTGGTGCGGTGGCAATCTGGGTAATAAGGAGTTAATGGCAGTAGCCCATAGCTGCCACTAAGTCCTAGTTAATCGTTGCAGGCGTCTATGAGACACCCCCAATGATTAACCTTTTGAAAGTAAATAAACACATACACCCGAAAAATCCTTTATTTGAAATAAAAGACAAAAAACACCCTTTTTCACCACTTTATTAAAATCCCCAAATACCCCTCCAGGTCCGGCGTAATCCACGAGGTCCCGCGACACATCCAGCTCTGCTACATGAAGCGGACAGGAGCGGCAGTACAACACCGCCGCTCCTGTCCGCTCCATGTAGAAACTGAAGGGAGTCGCACTTTCAGCGGGGACGTCACTCAGGTAATGCCGGTGTGTGTGCGGTGATGATGAGGGCTGTAGTGTCGGGATGTGTGCGGGGATGTCGGAGGTAATGTCGGGATGTGTGCAGGGATGTAGGCAGTAATGTCATGATGTGTGCGGGGATGTCGGAGGTAATGTCAGGATGTGTGCGGGGATGTCGGAGGTAATGTCGGGATCTGTGCGGGGATGTAGGTGGTAATGTCGAGATGTGTGCGGTGATGTGGGCGGTAATGTCGGGATGTGTGCGGTGATGTTGGCGGTAATGTCGGGATGTGTGCGGGGACGACACTCAGGTTACCCGCGGCCACAGGTCTCAGGTAACCTGAGTGACGGCACCGGTGATCGCGTGGCTCACTGCAGTCACTCAGATTTGCGGTCACAGGTGAGTCCTTCACGTGTGACCGCAAATCAAGCCGCGGCCCACAGACAGAGCTGCGCGATCACAATGAAGTCGGGTGAAGTTCACCCGGGTTCATTCTGATCGCGCGGCTGTCTCCCGCAGCCAGCCATGTGCTCTTTTTGACATTCCAGTCCCAGTCGGCTCTGCTGCAAGTCTATGGGGATGCAGCAGAGCCGAGTGGGACTGCACTGTCAAAAATGTGCGCTCTGGATGCTTTTCCCATGGCAGAGCAAGCATCCAGAACGCATCAATTCTGCAGGAATGTGCGCACGTTGCGTTCTGCTGAATGCGTCTCAGAACACAGCTTTTCGGCTGCGTTCTGAGATGCACATGCAGTGACTATTTTACGCTGCGTAATAGAACGCAACGTGCGCAAATAGCCTAACACATATAATACTGGAGGATAAAACAAGACTGAGCACAAGACCTTCACAGCCGTCTACACATCATAGGGAGATTTCATGGCACCTTCTCTCCATCTACCTGATGATCCTGAGGAACATCGGGATCTTCTTGTTTACATTCCTGTGGGAGAAGAGGACGGGGACATCTCTCTGGTGTTGTCCTCTTACTGGATAGAACTGGAGGAGATACATACAGGGACTGAATTCATTCCTTACATACAGATAATTATAGGCCGTGTGTATTTAGTCCTGTCTATTACCTGGTGATGTGAGGGGCTGGGGAACCTCCATCATGACGTCCTTGTACAGATCTTTGTGTCCTTCTAAATACTCCCACTCCTCCATGGAGAAATAGACGGTGACGTCCTGACACCTTATAGGAACCTGACACATACAATAATACCGTCACCCCCGATCCCTTCATAGCGTTACTGTATAATGTCCCAGCATTCCCAGCAGTGTCACCTCTCCAGTCAGCAGCTCAATCATCTTGTAGGTGAGTTTTAGGATCTTCTGGTCATTGATGTCCTCATGTATCGGGGGGTGAGGTGGAGGCCCCGTGATTGGGCTCAGGGGTCTTCCCCATCCCTCAGACACAGGGGCCTGACAGCGCTCACTAGAGGTCTTCTTCACTACTGTGTAATCCTGGTTATGGAGAGACACAGTAATAAATCTCACTCCAGACATTTCCAGAGTCCTCACCTCTCCAGTTCTGTCCATCTGTTATTCCCATAGATAAGAATGATGTAATGTGACGTCATCAGAATCTCTCACCTCTCCAGTAAGCCGGAAGAGGATCTCTAGGGTGAGGTGTAATATCCTCTCCGCCATCTTGTCCCTGTCCATATCCATCCTTCACGGGGCAATCAGGAGAATTCTCTTCTATAGAAGATCTCCACTGAGAGGATCCGATATTGTAGGGACCTGAATGGGGAGAAGATGACGATGTAACATCATAAAGAATCCGCTGTAATAATACAATTACTGGAGATAATAAGGGGAAACATAGAATGAGTAATAATAATAATAAACATATAAAACATATAACATTCTGGGGGAACATTATACTGTGTGGGGAAAAAGGGTCCGAGGACTGAGGGCAGAATGGGGCCGAGGACCGTTGTCAGAAAGGAACCGGGTACTGAGGGCAGAAAGGGGCCAAGGACCGAGGGCAGAAAGGGGCCGGGGACAGAAAGGGGCCAGGGACTGAGGGCAGAAAGGGGCCGGGGACCGAGGGCAGAAAGGGGCCGGGGACCGAGGGCAGAAAGGGGCCGGGGACCGAGGGCAGAAAGGGGCCGGGGACCGAGGGCAGAAAGGGGCCGGGAACCGAGGGCAGAAAGGGTCCGGGAACCGAGGGCAGAAAGGGGCCGGGGACCGAGGGCAAAAAGGGGCCGGGGACCGAGGGCAAAAAGGGGCCGAGGGCAGAAAGGGGCCGAAGACCGAGGGCAGAAAGGGGCCGAGGACCGAGGACAGAAAAGGGCCGAGGACCGAGGACAGAAAAGAGCCGAGGACCGAGGACAGAAAGGGACGAGAACTGAGGGCAGAAAGGGACGAGAACTGAGGGCAGAAAGGGGCTGAGGACTGAGGGCAGAAAGGGTCGAGGACTGAGGGCAGAAAGGGTCGAGGACTGAGGGCAGAAATGGGTCGAGGACTGTGGGCAGAAAGGGGCCGAGGACGAGGGCAGAAAGGGGCCGAGGACTGAGGGCAGAAAGGGGCGAGGACTGAGGGCAGAAAGGGGCGAGGACTGAGGGCAGAAAGGGGCGAGGACTGAGGGCAGAAAGGGGCGAGGACTGAGGGCAGACGGGTTTCCTCACTTCCGGCCTCTCATAGTTGGGGCGTTTGTATCTATCAGAGGAAAAGGAACAAAAACCTCACGATTCATAGAAATCAGCGAGCGAAAAACACCAATAAAGTCTCAGAGCTGAAGGGGTTAATGCCGCCTGCCCCAGTAATGGGGAATCTCCACACACCTCCCCCTGCAGAGCCGCACACTAGATATATAATACCCTGCACCTACCTCCACCTGCAGAGCCGCACACTAGATATATAATAACCTGCACCTACCTCCACCTGCAGAGCCGCACACTAGATATATAATACCCTGCACCTACCTCCACCTGCAGAGCCGCACACTAGATATATAATAATACCCTGCACCTACCTCCACCTGCAGAGCCGCACACTAGATATATAATAATACCCTGCACCTACCTCCACCTGCAGAGCCGCACACTAGATATATAATACCCTGCACCTACCTCCACCTGCAGAGCCGCACACTAGATATATAATACCCTGCACCTACCTCCACCTGCAGAGCCGCACACTAGATATATAATACCCTGCACCTACCTCCACCTGCAGAGCCGCACACTAGATATATAATACCCTGCACCTACCTCCACCTGCAGAGCCGCACACTAGATATATAATACCCTGCACCTACCTCCACCTGCAGAGCCGCACACTAGATATATAATACCCTGCACCTACCTCCACCTGCAGAGCCGCACACTAGATATATAATACCCTGCACCTACCTCCACCTGCAGAGCCGCACACTAGATATATAATAACCTGCACCTACCTCCACCTGCAGAGCCGCACACTAGATATATAATAACCTGCACCTACCTCCACCTGCAGAGCCGCACACTAGATATATAATAACCTGCACCTACCTCCACCTGCAGAGCCGCACACTAGATATATAATACCCTGCACCTACCTCCACCTGCAGAGCCGCACACTAGATATATAATACCCTGCACCTACCTCCACCTGCAGAGCCGCACACTAGATATATAATACCCTGCACCTACCTCCACCTGCAGAGCCGCACACTAGATATATAATACCCTGCACCTACCTCCACCTGCAGAGCCGCACACTAGATATATAATACCCTGCACCTACCTCCACCTGCAGAGCCGCACACTAGATATATAATACCCTGCACCTACCTCCACCTGCAGAGCCGCACACTAGATATATAATACCCTGCACCTACCTCCACCTGCAGAGCCGCACACTAGATATATAATACCCTGCACCTACCTCCACCTGCAGAGCCGCACACTAGATATATAATACCCTGCACCTACCTCCACCTGCAGAGCCGCACACTAGATATATAATACCCTGCACCTACCTCCACCTGCAGAGCCGCACACTAGATATATAATACCCTGCACCTACCTCCACCTGCAGAGCCGCACACTAGATATATAATACCCTGCACCTACCTCCACCTGCAGAGCCGCACACTAGATATATAATACCCTGCACCTACCTCCACCTGCAGAGCCGCACACTAGATATATAATACCCTGCACCTACCTCCACCTGCAGAGCCGCACACTAGATATATAATACCCTGCACCTACCTCCACCTGCAGAGCCGCACACTAGATATATAATACCCTGCACCTACCTCCACCTGCAGAGCCGCACACTAGATATATAATACCCTGCACCTACCTCCACCTGCAGAGCCGCACACTAGATATATAATACCCTGCACCTACCTCCTCCTGCAGAGCCGCACACTAGATATATAATACCCTGCACCTACCTCCCCCTGCAGAGCCGCACACTAGATATATAATACCCTGCACCTACCTCCACCTGCAGAGCCGCACACTAGATATATAATACCCTGCACCTACCTCCACCTGCAGAGCCGCACACTAGATATATAATACCCTGCACCTACCTCCACCTGCAGAGCCGCACACTAGATATATAATACCCTGCACCTACCTCCTCCTGCAGAGCCGCACACTAGATATATAATACCCTGCACCTACCTCCACCTGCAGAGCCGCACACAGATATATAATACCCTGCACCTACCTCCACCTGCAGAGCCGCACACTAGATATATAATACCCTGCACCTACCTCCACCTGCAGAGCCGCACACTAGATATATAATAACCTGCACCTACCTCCACCTGCAGAGCCGCACACTAGATATATAATACCCTGCACCTACCTCCACCTGCAGAGCCGCACACTAGATATATAATACCCTGCACCTACCTCCTCCTGCAGAGCCGCACACTAGATATATAATACCCTGCACCTACCTCCACCTGCAGAGCCGCACACTAGATATATAATACCCTGCACCTACCTCCACCTGCAGAGCCGCACACTAGATATATAATACCCTGCACCTACCTCCACCTGCAGAGCCGCACACTAGATATATAATACCCTGCACCTACCTCCACCTGCAGAGCCGCACCCTCTCTCTCCCCCTTCCCACAGGCAGAGCATCGCACCCTCTCTCTCCCCCTTCCCACAGGCAGAGCATCGCACCCTCTCTCTCCCCCTTCCCACAGGCAGAGCATCGCACCCTCTCTCTCCCCCTTCCCACAGGCAGAGCATCGCACTTACTGCTGCACACTATTGCACCCAGAGACGGTGACCTACAATCCATTTTTATTTCCCCCTGAGGCTCATACATGATAAGCTCCATCAGATATTACCTCCTGTTATATCACACCCAGGGCTGGAAACAGCAGAAACAGGGAAGAGGGGAAACATCCTGCTGCTTGTACAGCAACTGTGCACTGACTGCCGGGAACTACAGGCTCCTCCCACACAAGAGGCCAGTCACATGGGCGTGACGTCAGCAGAGGTCCTTCTGGCCACTGGGATCTAGACTCTACCATATATCTAGTGTGCGGCTCTGCAGGTGGAGGTAGGTGCAGGGTATTATATATCTAGTGTGCGGCTCTGCAGGTGGAGGTAGGTGCAGGGTATTATATATCTAGTGTGCGGCTCTGCAGGTGGAGGTAGGTGCAGGGTATTATATATCTAGTGTGCGGCTCTGCAGGTGGAGGTAGGTGCAGGTTATTATATATCTAGTGTGCGGCTCTGCAGGTGGAGGTAGGTGCAGGGTATTATATATCTAGTGTGCGGCTCTGCAGGTGGAGGTAGGTGCAGGGTATTATATATCTAGTGTGCGGCTCTGCAGGTGGAGGTAGGGGCAGGGTATTATATATCTAGTGTGCGGCTCTGCAGGTGGAGGTAGGTGCAGGGTATTATATATCTAGTGTGCGGCTCTGCAGGTGGAGGCAGGTGCAGGGTATTATATATCTAGTGTGCGGCTCTGCAGGTGGAGGCAGGTGCAGGGTATTATATATCTAGTGTGCGGCTCTGCAGGTGGAGGTAGGTGCAGGGTATTATATATCTAGTGTGCGGCTCTGCAGGTGGAGGTAGGTGCAGGGTATTATATATCTAGTGTGCGGCTCTGCAGGTGGAGGTAGGTGCAGGGTATTATATATCTAGTGTGCGGCTCTGCAGGTGGAGGTAGGTGCAGGGTATTATATATCTAGTGTGCGGCTCTGCAGGTGGAGGTAGGTGCAGGGTATTATATATCTAGTGTGCGGCTCTGCAGGTGGAGGTAGGTGCAGGGTATTATATATCTAGTGTGCGGCTCTGCAGGTGGAGGTAGGTGCAGGGTATTATATATCTAGTGTGCGGCTCTGCAGGTGGAGGTAGGTGCAGGGTATTATATATCTAGTGTGCGGCTCTGCAGGTGGAGGTAGGTGCAGGGTATTATATATCTAGTGTGCGGCTCTGCAGGTGGAGGTAGGTGCAGGGTATTATATATCTAGTGTGCGGCTCTGCAGGAGGAGGTAGGTGCAGGGTATTATATATCTAGTGTGCGGCTCTGCAGGAGGAGGTAGGTGCAGGGTATTATATATCTAGTGTGCGGCTCTGCAGGTGGAGGTAGGTGCAGGGTATTATATATCTAGTGTGCGGCTCTGCAGGAGGAGGTAGGTGCAGGGTATTATATATCTAGTGTGCGGCTCTGCAGGTGGAGGTAGGTGCAGGGTATTATATATCTAGTGTGCGGCTCTGCAGGTGGAGGTAGGTGCAGGGTATTATATATCTAGTGTGCGGCTCTGCAGGTGGAGGTAGGTGCAGGGTATTATATATCTAGTGTGCGGCTCTGCAGGTGGAGGTAGGTGCAGGGTATTATATATCTAGTGTGCGGCTCTGCAGGTGGAGGTAGGTGCAGGGTATTATATATCTAGTGTGCGGCTCTGCAGGTGGAGGTAGGTGCAGGGTATTATATATCTAGTGTGCGGCTCTGCAGGTGGAGGTAGGTGCAGGGTATTATATATCCAGTGTGCGGCTCTGCAGGTGGAGGTAGGTGCAGGGTATTATATATCTAGTGTGCGGCTCTGCAGGTGGACGTAGGTGCAGGGTATTATATATCCAGTGTGCGGCTCTGCAGGTGGAGGTAGGTGCAGGGTATTATATATCTAGTGTGCGGCTCTGCAGGTGGAGGTAGGTGCAGGGTATTATATATCTAGTGTGCGGCTCTGCAGGTGGAGGTAGGTGCAGGGTATTATATATCTAGTGTGCGGCTCTGCAGGTGGAGGTAGGTGCAGGGTATTATATATCTAGTGTGCGGCTCTGCAGGTGGAGGTAGGTGCAGGGTATTATATATCTAGTGTGCGGCTCTGCAGGTGGAGGTAGGTGCAGGGTATTATATATCTAGTGTGCGGCTCTGCAGGTGGAGGTAGGTGCAGGGTATTATATATCTAGTGTGCGGCTCTGCAGGTGGAGGTAGGTGCAGGGTATTATATATCTAGTGTGCGGCTCTGCAGGTGGAGGTAGGTGCAGGGTATTATATATCTAGTGTGCGGCTCTGCAGGTGGAGGTAGGTGCAGGGTATTATATATCCAGTGTGCGGCTCTGCAGGTGGAGGTAGGTGCAGGGTATTATATATCCAGTGTGCGGCTCTGCAGGTGGAGGTAGGTGCAGGGTATTATATATCTAGTGTGCGGCTCTGCAGGTGGAGGTAGGTGCAGGGTATTATATATCTAGTGTGCGGCTCTGCAGGTGGAGGCAGGTGCAGGTTATTATATATCTAGTGTGCGGCTCTGCAGGAGGAGGTAGGTGCAGGGTATTATATATCCAGTGTGCGGCTCTGCAGGTGGAGGTAGGTGCAGGGTATTATATATCCAGTGTGCGGCTCTGCAGGTGGAGGTAGGTGCAGGGTATTATATATCTAGTGTGCGGCTCTGCAGGTGGAGGTAGGTGCAGGGTATTATATATCTAGTGTGCGGCTCTGCAGGTGGAGGTAGGTGCAGGGTATTATATATCTAGTGTGCGGCTCTGCAGGTGGAGGTAGGTGCAGGGTATTATATATCTAGTGTGCGGCTCTGCAGGTGGAGGTGTGTGCAGGGTATTATATATCTAGTGTGCGGCTCTGCAGGTGGAGGTAGGTGCAGGGTATTATATATCTAGTGTGCGGCTCTGCAGGTGGAGGTGTGTGCAGGGTATTATATATCTAGTGTGCGGCTCTGCAGGTGGAGGTAGGTGCAGGGTATTATATATCTAGTGTGCGGCTCTGCAGGTGGAGGTGTGTGCAGGGTATTATATATCTAGTGTGCGGCTCTGCAGGTGGAGGTAGGTGCAGGGTATTATATATCTAGTGTGCGGCTCTGCAGGTGGAGGTAGGTGCAGGGTATTATATATCTAGTGTGCGGCTCTGCAGGTGGAGGTAGGTGCAGGTTATTATATATCTAGTGTGCGGCTCTGCAGGTGGAGGTAGGTGCAGGGTATTATATATCTAGTGTGCGGCTCTGCAGGTGGAGGTAGGTGCAGGGTATTATATATCTAGTGTGCGGCTCTGCAGGTGGAGGTAGGTGCAGGGTATTATATATCTAGTGTGCGGCTCTGCAGGTGGAGGTAGGTGCAGGGTATTATATATCTGTGTGCGGCTCTGCAGGTGGAGGTAGGTGCAGGTTATTATATATCTAGTGTGCGGCTCTGCAGGTGGAGGTAGGTGCAGGGTATTATATATCTAGTGTGCGGCTCTGCAGGTGGAGGTAGGTGCAGGGTATTATATATCTAGTGTGCGGCTCTGCAGGTGGAGGTAGGTGCAGGGTATTATATATCTAGTGTGCGGCTCTGCAGGTGGAGGTAGGTGCAGGGTATTATATATCTAGTGTGCGGCTCTGCAGGTGGAGGCAGGTGCAGGGTATTATATATCTAGTGTGCGGCTCTGCAGGTGGAGGTAGGTGCAGGGTATTATATATCTAGTGTGCGGCTCTGCAGGAGGAGGTAGGTGCAGGGTATTATATATCTAGTGTGCGGCTCTGCAGGTGGAGGTAGGTGCAGGGTATTATATATCTAGTGTGCGGCTCTGCAGGTGGAGGTAGGTGCAGGTTATTATATATCTAGTGTGCGGCTCTGCAGGTGGAGGTAGGTGCAGGTTATTATATATCTAGTGTGCGGCTCTGCAGGTGGAGGTAGGTGCAGGTTATTATATATCTAGTGTGCGGCTCTGCAGGTGGAGGTAGGTGCAGGGTATTATATATCTAGTGTGCGGCTCTGCAGGTGGAGGTAGGTGCAGGGTATTATATATCTAGTGTGCGGCTCTGCAGGTGGAGGTAGGTGCAGGGTATTATATATCTAGTGTGCGGCTCTGCAGGTGGAGGTAGGTGCAGGGTATTATATATCTAGTGTGCGGCTCTGCAGGTGGAGGTAGGTGCAGGGTATTATATATCTAGTGTGCGGCTCTGCAGGTGGAGGTGTGTGGAGATTCCCCATTACTGGGGCAGGCGGCATTAACCCCTGCAGCTCTGACACTTTCTTGGTGTTTTTCTCTCGCTGATTTCTATGAATCATGAGGTTTTTTTCCTTTTCCTCTGATAGATACAAACGCCCCAACTATGAGAGGCCGGAAGTGAGGAAACCTGTCTGTCTTCAGTCCTCGGCCCCTTTCTGCCCTTGGTCCTCGGCCCCTTTCTGCCCTCAGTCCCCGGCCCCTTTCTGCCCTCGGTCCCTGGCCCCTTTCTGCCCTCAGTCCTAGCCCCTTTCTACCCTCGGTCCCTGGCCCCTTTCTGCCCTCAGTCCTAGCCCCTTTCTACCCTTGGTCCTCGGTCCCTTTCTGCCCTCAGTCCTCAGCCCCTTTCCTCCCTGAGTCCTCAGCCGCTTTCTGCCCTCAAGCCTCGACCCCTTTCTGCCCTCGGTCCCCGGCCCCTTTCTGCCCTCGGTCCTCGGCCCCTTTCTGCCCTCAGTCCTCGGCCCCTTTCTGCCCTCAGTCCTCGGCCCCTTTCTGCCCTCAGTCCTCGGCCCCTTTCTGCCCTCAGTCCTCGGCCCCTTTCTGCCCTCAGTCCTCGGCCCCTTTCTGCCCTCAGTCCTCGGCCCCTTTCTGCCCTCAGTCCTAGGCCCCTTTCTACCCTTGCTCCTCGGCCCCTTTCTGCCCTCGGTCCTCGGCTCCTTTTACCCTCGGTCCCCGGCCCCTTTCTACCCTCGGTCCCCGGCCCCTTTCTGCCACCTCAGTCCTCGGCCCCTTTCTGCCCTCCGTCCTTGGCCCTTTTCTGCCCTCGGCCCCTTTCTGCTCTCGGTCCGCAGCCCCTTTCTGCCCTCAGTCCTCGGCCCCTTTCTGCCCTCGGTCCTCTGCCCCTTCCTGCCCTTGGTCCTTGGCCACTTTCTCCCCACACAGTATAATGTTCCCCCAAAATGTTCTCATTCTATGTTTCCCCTTATTATCTCCAGTAATTGTATTATTACAGCGGATTCTTTCTGATGTTACATCGTCATCTTCTCCCCATTCAGGTCCCTACAATATCGGATCCTCTCAGTGGAGATCTTCTATAGAAGAGAATTCTCCTGATTGCCCCGTGAAGGATGGATATGGACAGGGACAAGATGGCGGAGAGGATATTACACCTCACCCTAGAGATCCTCTTCCGGCTTACTGGAGAGGTGAGAGATTCTGATGACGTCACATTACATCATTCTTATCTATGGGAATAACAGATGGACAGAACTGGAGAGGTGAGGACTCTGGAAATGTCTGGAGTGAGATTTATTACTGTCTCTCCATAACCAGGATTACACAGTAGTGAAGAAGACCTCTAGTGAACGCTGTCAGGCCCCTGTGTCTGAGGGATGGGGAAGACCCCTGAGCCCAATCACGGGGCCTACACCTCACCCCCCGATACATGAGGACATCAATGACCAGAAGATCCTAGAACTCACCTACAAGATGATTGAGCTGCTGACTGGAGAGGTGACACTGCTGGGAATGCTGGGACATTATACAGTAACGCTATGAAGGGATCGGGGGTGACGGTATCATTGTATGTGTCAGGTTCCTATAAGGTGTCAGGACGTCACCGTCTATTTCTCCATGGAGGAGTGGGAGTATTTAGAAGGACACAAAGATCTGTACAACGACGTCATGATGGAGGATCCACAGCCTCTCACATCACCAGGTTATAGACAGGACTATATACACATGGCCTATAATTATCTGTATGTAAGGAATGAATTCAGTCCCTGTATGTGTCTCCTCCAGTTCTATCCAGTAAGAGGACAACACCAGAGAGATGTCCACGTCCTCTTCTCCCACAGGACTGTAAACAAGAAGATCCTGATGTTCCTCAGGATGTGTTTCCTCCAGTTCTATCCAGTAAGAGATACAGTCAGGGCCAGAAATATTTGGACAGTGACACAAGTTTTGTTATTTTAGCTGTTTACAAAAACATGTTCAGAAATACAATTCTATATATATAATATGGGCTGAAAGTGCACACTCCCAGCTGCAATATGAGAGTTTTCACATCCAAATCGGAGAAAGGGTTTAGGAATCATAGCTCTGTAATGCATAGCCTCCTCTTTTTCAAGGGACCAAAAGTAATTGGACAAGGGAATCTAAGGGCTGCAATTAACTCTGAAGGCGTCTCCCTCGTTAACCTGTAATCAATAAAGTAGTTAAAAGGTCTGGGCTTGATTACAGGTGTGTGGTTTTGCATTTGGAAGCTGTTGCTGTGACCAGACAACATGCGGTCTAAGGAACTCTCAATTGAGGTGAAGCAGAACATCCTGAGGCTGAAAAAAAAGAAAAAATCCATCAGAGAGATAGCAGACATGCTTGGAGTAGCAAAATCAACAGTCGGGTACATTCTGAGAAAAAAGGAATTGACTGGTGAGCTTGGGAACTCAAAAAGGCCTGGGCATCCATGGATGACAACAGTGGTGGATGATCGCCGCATACTTTCTTTGGTGAAGAAGAACCCGTTCACAACATCAACTGAAGTCCAGAACACTCTCAGTGAAGTAGGTGTATCTGTCTCTAAGTCAACAGTAAAGAGAAGACTCCATGAAAGTAAATACAAAGGGTTCACATCTAGATGCAAACCATTCATCAATTCCAAAAATAGACAGGCCAGAGTTAAATTTGCTGAAAAACACCTCATGAAGCCAGCTCAGTTCTGGAAAAGTATTCTATGGACAGATGAGACAAAGATCAACCTGTACCAGAATGATGGGAAGAAAAAAGTTTGGAGAAGAAAGGGAACGGCACATGATCCAAGGCACACCACATCCTCTGTAAAACATGGTGGAGGCAACGTGATGGCATGGGCCTGCATGGCTTTCAATGGCACTGGGTCACTTGTGTTTATTGATGACATAACAGCAGACAAGAGTAGCCGGATGAATTCTGAAGTGTACCGGGATATACTTTCAGCCCATATTCAGCCAAATGCCGCAAAGTTGATCGGACGGCGCTTCATAGTACAGATGGACAATGACCCCAAGCATACAGCCAAAGCTACCCAGGAGTTCATGAGTGCAAAAAAGTGGAACATTCTGCAATGGCCAAGTCAATCACCAGATCTTAACCCAATTGAGCATGCATTTCACTTGCTCAAATCCAGGCTTAAGACGGAAAGACCCACAAACAAGCAAGACCTGAAGGCTGCGGCTGTAAAGGCCTGGCAAAGCATTAAAAAGGAGGAAACCCAGCGTTTGGTGATGTCCATGGGTTCCAGACTTAAGGCAGTGATTGCCTCCAAAGGATTCGCAACAAAATATTGAAAATAAAAATATTTTGTTTGGGTTTGGTTTATTTGTCCAAATACTTTTGACCTCCTAAAATGTGGAGTGTTTGTAAAGAAATGTGTACAATTCCTACAATTTCTATCAGATATTTTTGTTCAAACCTTCAAATTAAACGTTACAATCTGCACTTGAATTCTGTTGTAGAGATTTCATTTCAAATCCAATGTGGTGGCATGCAGAGCCCAACTCGCGAAAATGGTGTCACTGTCCAAATATTTCTGGACCTAACTGTATCTACTCATGTACTTTCTGCACTAATTTTCTGTTTACATTTTTAGGCTTTCTGCTGTGGTTTTTTTTCAGTTGTATTTTCTTTGCTTCTGCTTCTTCTGCTGTTTGTTTCTAGTGTCTTCTCTATTTCGCTATGAAGGCAACTCAAAGACCTGCAGAGGGTTCATGAATACCCTGTTTCCTCAAAAAGACGACCTACACCAAAAATAAGATCTAGAATGATTTTATGGGATTTTTGGAGAATGCTTGAAATATAAGCCCTACTCCAAAAATAAGCCCTAGTTACTGTCAGGGCCAACGTTGGGAAGAGTCAAACTGCGCAATTTCTCAGGAACCCCACTCTCTTTGGGTCCCCATCAGTTGTATTCTGAGGTTGATTGTTTAAGGACCTTTGATGACTTCAGAGTCATGTGACATGATGTAACTAAAGGTCTCTTAACTGCAGGAGTCTAAATGAATTGAACAGAAGACAGGCTGGCATGCAGGACTGGCATTAGGGGAAATGGAGAGCAAACTGGGCAGTTTCATGGGGCCCCCATTCTCTTTGCAGCCCCAGTGTTTATATATCGATTATAGGACTGCTTAAGGACCTTTTTGACATCACGTCATGTGACCAAAGCTCTCTTAATTACAGAAGTCTAAAGCTGAAGAGGAGACACGCTGGTGTGTGTGTGTGTGTGTGGGGGGGGTGTTGACGCCAATTTTAACCAGTTTTGCCAAAATGGGCGGAGTTACAGCCGCACACTGAAATGCAAACATTTTCAACTATCAAGGAAGATAAAAATAAGATAAGAAGATAAAATTGTAGAGAATGTGAACTACTGGCAAACTACCCTGGAAAGAATGGAGACACCTACAGAAGGAGATTTTACATCCAGACCCTGATTCATTAAAGCAATTATGGCAGAATTCTGGTATACGACACTTCAAATGTTCTCAAAAAATGTTGTGCAACACGGAGTTGTGAAAAAATTTGTGCGACTTTTGGAGGTTTCACGCCAATTTTAACCAGATTTGCCATAATGGGCAGAGCTTGGCCAGAAGAAGGGTGTGATGCTACCACCTCTCTAATTCATAACAAAATGCAGTATTCCCTATGCCATAAATCTCACTCCAGTCCCTGACGTAATTTTTCAGTGTCCATCGCCGGTTTTGATGAATTGGAACCCTACTATTTTTCTGCACAGACTGCAAGACCCTGCTACCTGCTTTGGTTACAAAGCCTAAGGGGTACTTTGCACGCTGCGACATCACTAGCATTGGCTAGCAATGCCGATCGCGATAGTACCCGCCCCCGTCACACATGCGATATCTTTTGATAGCTGCCGTAGCGAACATTATCGCTACGGCAGCTTCACACGCACTTACCTGTCCTGCGACATCGCTCTGGCCGGCGACCTGCCTCCTTCCTAAGGGGGCGGGTCGTGCGGCGTCACAGCGACGTCACGCGGCAGGCAGCCAATAGAAGCGGAGGGGCGGAGATGAGCGGGACGTAAACATCCCACCCACCTCCTTCCTTCCGCATAGCCGGTGGAGGCAGGTAAGGAGATGTTCCTCGCTCCTGTGGCTTCATACACAGCGATGTGTGGTGCCGCAGGAACGAGGAACAACATCGTATCTCCTATTTGTACGACATTATGAAAATGACCAACGCTACACAGATCACCGATTTTCGACGCTTTTGCGATCGTTTATCGGCGCATCTAGGCTTTACACGTTGCGACGTCGTTACCGGCGCCGGATGTGCGTCACTTTCGATTTAACCCCGACGATATCGCAGTAGCGATGTCGCAGCATACAGAGCACCACTAAGGATGGGCCATCAATGTTACAGCCCCATTAAATATCCGGCATCTGTCTGTAACTATTTTATGTTCGTCTTCGAACGAAAATCTCTTTGAAAAGGTCTATGTTGTGGATCAATGTTACAAGGAGATTTTTGCAGGTTTTGCCAACTGTCATGGCGGCGTCAGGATCTGTGGAAATTATAGATTATGGCACTCTGCATGTTCACTTCTCTGATGTCTGTGAGCAGTGCAGGAAGATGCAGGCATCGAACCACAGGCTTGGGCAGGCTAGCAAGAGTTATACTCTGCTGGGCTGCTTGTTAATGTCTTTGATCACATGCTGTAGAGGAGAAAGTATCGTTCGCTCCCCTTCTGTATATGCTGGCTGGATTATTCCATTAATGCCAGCTATAATTTACCTATACAGGTCTGGTGAGGTGTTGTGATCCAGACTTATGGGTGGTTGTTGTGCATTATTACTGTGAGCTGTTGTGGTGCTAACCCTTGTTGTCTTTTTGTTGCTGCATTTCTGCTCTTGCTTTTCTCCTTAGTCTCTCACTGTTTATTTCTGTGAGTTTGCAATGTGTCCCATTTGTCTTAATCTGTGTTTCCATCATACTCCTGCTCCTTCCTTTCCCAGGGAAGGGGGGGAACAGATTAAATCTGGTCAGGAGAATAGTAAGGTACAGGACTCTGGCATCTCCACCTTCAGGGGCAATCCAGAGGTTAGGAATAGCTTAGGGTCCCCTAGCGTGAGGGACAGTATAGGAGTCCCCTGTCCCTCATTATCCTGCAGTCACATTGTGAAAATCAATCAGATTATTTACTGTAGCACATTCCAGAGAACTGTTGCTAGTAATGGGAGATCCGAATTAACGAAGATGTAACTCTAAAGGGGGCTTTAAATGCAGCGTCATCGCTAGCGATGTCGCTCGTGAAAGCACCCGCCCCCGTCGTTTGTGCGTCACGGGCATATCGCTGCTCGTGGCGCACAATATCGCTAGGCCCCGTCACACGGACTTACCTGCCTAACGACGTCGCTGTGGCCGGCGAACTGCCTCTTTTCTAAGGGGGCGGTTCGTGCGGCATCACAGCAACGTCACATGGCAGCTATCCAATTGAAGCGGGGGGGCGGAGAGCAGCCGCAGGAAAGTGACACCCACCTCGTTACCGGAGGACGCAGGTAAGCTGTTGTTCCTCGTTCGCGGGGTGTCACACGGAACGATGTGTGCTGCCTCAGGAACGACGAACAATCTACGTCCACAACGACCAACGAGATTTTGAAAATGAACGACGTGTCAACGATAAGGTGAGTATTTTTGATCGTTAACACTCGCTCGGAGCTGTTACATGCAACGACGTCGCTAACAACGCCAGATGTGCGTCACGAATTCTGTGACCCCGACGACATATCGTTAGATATGTCATTGCGTGTAATGGGGCCTTTAGATGTCGAAATTGGAAAACAGATTCAGAATACATTTTTTCCTAATTTAATTTCTGATGTTATGGTTTAAAAAAATAAATGTACTTTCATGATAATATCATTAAAAAATAATAACATTCTGTTTATTTTTAGCAGATTACTGTATCGGGAGTTCAGATGGAAATAAAATATCTTCAGAATTTATAACAGATGATGAAAGTATCACACATGATACATATGAAGAGCATGCTGTTGTCCCAGATATACCTCCAGTCCTTCCTCGGAAAGATCTATCATCTGATCTTTTCAAACAAGTCCAAAATTCTGATTTATCACAGAATTGTGAGCAAAATAAAAGTTGCAGAAGGGATGGGGAACATGAAACGGCTCCTACAAGGGAGAAACCATTTTCGTGTTCAAAATGTGGGAAATGTTTTACCAGGAAATCACATCTTAAGATCCATCAAAAAACTCACACAGGGAAGAAGCCATTCTCATGCCCAGAATGTGGAAAATGTTTTACTCAGAAAATAACCCTTGCTAACCATCAAAAATATCACACAGGGGAGAAGCCATTTTCATGTTCAGAATGTGGGAAATGTTTTATTCAGAAATCACATCTTGGTGTGCATAAGAAAAGTCACACAGGGGAGAAGCCATTTTCATGTTCAGAATGTGGGAAATGTTTTATTCGGAAATCACATCTTGGTGTGCATAAGAAAATTCACACAGGGGTGAAGCCATTTTCATGCTTGGAATGTGGTAAATGTTTTACTAGGAAATCAAGTCTTATTGACCATGGAAAACTTCACACAGGGGAGAAGCCATTTTCATGTTCAGAGTGTGGGAAACATTTTAATTGGAAATCAGAACTTGTTATGCATCAAAGAAGTCACACAGGGGAGAAGCCATTTTCATGTTCAGAATGTGGGAAATGTTTTATTCAGAAATCAGATCTTGTTGTGCATCAAAGATATCACACAGGGGAGAAGCCATTTTCATGTTCAGAATGTGGGAAACGTTTTATTCAGAAATCAGCTTTTGTTAGGCATCAAAGATCTCATACAGGGGAGATGCCATTTTCATGTTCAGAGTGTGGGAAATGTTTTAATTGGAAATCAGAACTTGTTGTGCATCAAAGATCTCATACAGGGGAGAAGCCATTTTCATGTTCAGAGTGTGGGAAATGTTTTATTCGGAAGTCAAAACTTGTTCAGCATCAAAGATCTCACACTGGAGAGAAGTAATTTTCATGTTCAGAGTGTGAGAAATGTTTTATTTTGAAATCAGAACTAGTTATGCATCAAAGATCTCACACAAGGGAGAAGCCATTTTCATGTTCAGAATGTGGTAAATGTTTTACTATGAAATTAAGTCTTGTTGACCATCAAAAAAATCACACAAAATAAACCATTTTTATGTCCTGAATGTGGAAAATATAATTCTCAGAAATCAGATCTTGTTAAACATGTGAAGAAGCCGGACAGGGAAGGAACCTTTTTCATGTTGTGAATAATTGAAATGTTTAACTGGTAAATCAAGTCTTGCTGACATCGGAAAACCAGCAGAGCAGAGGAGCCATTTTTGCTTTCAGAATTTGCCAAATGTTTTTTTATCATTAATCAGGTCCTGTTGGCAGATGAGTCACACGGGAGAAGCCATCACGATGTACCATAATTCAAAGGGTTTTATCCAAAAATCGGCTACAATTCCTTAAGTGAGAATTTGTGAGGGAAAGAACCATTTTATTTCTTTTTAGTCTTATCGTATTTTTTGCACCATAAGACGTACCTAGGTTTTGAAGAAGGAAAATAGGGAAAAAGATTGAAGCAAAAAATGTGTTCATGAAGCACTGTTATGAGGGGGATCTGCTGATGACACTGTTACAGGGGTAATGTCCCCCAATTCTGTACTAATATCCTGGGCCCCTTCTAGGTATATGTGTTTCCCATATTCGTATATATGTCTTTCATCCTGGTATATATGTTGACCATGTTTATCCCATCCTGGTATATATGATCCCCATCCTGGTATATATCGATCTTGCCTTAGTATACAGTATATGTCTCATCCTTGTATATATGGCCCTCATCTTGTGCCCATTCTGGTATATATTTCCCCATCACGCTGCACACATAAGACAATAAATGATTATACTCACCATCCCTCTGCTCTTCCGGTGCACGGTGTTCTCTTCTGATACTGGCAAGTGACTTCAGCATGTAAGCGGCGCAGCGCAAGACATTACTGCCATGTGCCCTCAGTTACACGCGGACGTCAGCTGCCGGAATATTCACTGCTCCCCACAGCCGGGATTACGTGCTTGGGGAGCAGTGAATATTCATTATCTAATAGACACACATGATCGCACAGCCACAGCAGTAAGCCGGCGGCTGAGTGATCATGTGTACCCGATATTAAAGAATGAATATTCACTGCTCCCCACGCTAATAATACCGCCCACATCTTGGTTGGCGCTAGCTTCATTGCCTAGAGGTGGGCGGGATTATGGTGTGGGGAGCAGGGAATATTCAATTTCTTTTTTGGCTGGCACAGTTTAGTTTTGATACTCGATTATGTTTAGATAATTCACTAATCTCAGGTTTGCCACTGATTTATTTACTAAAAAGCGCAGCCTCAGATTGGATATAGGAACTTAAGTATATCACATTGTATATAATTGAATTTAAAAACTTGTTGTTTTGTTAATAAATGCTTGTAAAATATATATTCTTCATGCCTGTCTTTGTCTATTGTCTAGATGCAATGATTTTGCCTCAGAACCTCTGGAGTTAACGCACAGCTGTAGGCATTTCACACCAAAATAGTGAGGGGAGAATTGAATAACACTGCAGCCTAGATATGTGGAAGTTGTAAAGACGCTCTGGTCCCAAATCATCAAAGCTTTTATGCCAAAAAAAATGTCACAAAAGCTCTGAAAAGTCTCAAAAATTCGGAATGTTGTTTCAACATTTGGTGGCTTTTGGCATTTTCACTCTAAAATTGGCACAGGTTGGGTGGGACGGGTGCGTGACATGACAACGTCTTTAATTCATGATGAGCTGTGGCGTTTTCCTATGCCAGAAATCTTACTCCAGTCCCTGAAGGAAGTAATATTTCTAGCATGGCACAAGGAAGCACATACCACTCGTCAAACGCTCCAGATTCTGGACGAGGCATGTACCGCTTAATTAATCAGGAGTGGCCCCCGCATAAATTGGGCCCTTTATGTTATAAAAATGATTTTTTTACAAAGGATAATTGTAATAAAAAAAATAAAGGATTTTATGTCTGATATCCAAGGGATTATATTTTTTGTCGGGCTACCCACAAATAGAGATTTGAAGTTGAAGTTCGGGTTCGGCTTTTTAAGTCAGACTTTAGATAAAGTTCAGTTCAGGAACCGAACTTGTCCTGAACCCCATTGGAAGTCACTGATTGGGTAGTTCGGGTCTCTGTCCACATGCAACCGGCCATAAAAAAAGCATTTCCATTTTTTTTTCCTTGTACACAATACATCCTATAACAATGTTTTTATCCCCCATGAAATCCATTCAAACACTGCAAGCGGTTCGCACTTGGCCGAGCACTGAGTGTACCCGAGCACACCGATGCTAGATCAAGCAGCTAGAATACGTAACGACCCCAATCTCCGAACTCGAACACTGACTTTTTGTATAAAGTCTGTATTTGGTACAAACACTGAACTTTATTATTTAGGTTCACTTATCTCTGCCCACAAACCTTTATTACAGTTTAGATTATGGGTGTAGAAGAGACCAGAACTGAAAGGGGCCTATCTCTTGGTGGAGAGCAAGTAACATATATGATACCTATGCTGGGGTTTTGTGAATTTAATGGGATTTTGTCACTAAGGGCTAAGCCACATGGTGAGAAAATCGGTGCGAGTGGAGTGCGATAAAACATCGCATTCCAATCGGACCAATATTAGCTTGTGTGTCAGCGCACATGAGCGATTATTTTCTCAGCCCTAATCGAACCGAGAAAACAATCGCAACATGCTGCGATTGTAATGCAAGACTATTTTCTCTCGCACCCATTCAAGTCTACGGGGCGAGAGAAAAAACGCACTGCACTCGCGGTACATCGGTATACCGCACATGCAGAGCGAGAATCGCAATAGCCGACAACGGAGGAGAGAGGGAGATAAATCCCTCCCTCCCCTCCACCATGCCGGCCCTCCCCTCCTCAGCACTGGCACAACCCTCCTCCGTGCCGGCCCGCCCCTCGCAGCTGAGGTCTGCTCGCACAGTCAGACCTCAGTCGCAGGGATACTAGCATGACACTTGGCTCTGCTGTGCTGCCAGCGTGAGCCGAGAGTCATGTGAGCATTGCACTAGTGCCCCGTGTGGCCCCGGCCTAAGTGTTTACTATTTCATTAAAAATTAGAATAATCTAAAGACAGTGTCACACTAGGTACGGTGAAGTTCCAAGCGAAAGGAAAAGAAAATTCTGTGCCTAGGGAAGGGAAAGCTGGTGACCCCTGACGAAGCCTACTGCTGGGCCCCGGGCTCCCTCACTGCTTTAGATAGATTGATTGCACACCTATGTGCTGAGCCGGATACCTGACTCTAGGCTGACCCTGATCTGGGCCCTAAATAGGAAACTGATGGGATGAGCTCTCCATCAACCTCACAGTGCACTAAACACACAGGGATAACAAACAAGGGAAAATAACAAACAACTTAAGTCTAGACAACTCATTAAGAACTTCACTAAAGAGCAACAACAATCCTACTGGTGTGTACTAGCCGCCTGCTTGCGTCCAGAGCTTGTGAAGGAACTGAATATCACCAGCACAAGTCCAGGGAAAATGAGAGAATTTAAACCCAAGGGAAAATACAGATTATTAGCAACTGAAGGGAAGAGGAGCTCCCCTGGGTCCTAAAGAAAAAAGGATAAAAACCCAACAGAGGAGGTACCAGTACACTGAATACTGATGGCAGGAATAAAAGAAAGTCGGGGAGAATTTTGCGCAGCCAAATGCTGTGACCTTCTATTGCCGAACACCACAGGACTGTTGGTTACCTGTGACAGACAGGGACTCTTATTCCAATGATGTGTCATTTACTGGACTGCTTGCTATAGTTTTGATAAAATCACAGTATTATCGCTAGGGGATTATCACTAGAGAACTAGTAAACCTGCTGTCATGTATCCTCCATCTCCATTAGCTCTATTTAACCCCGCCCCCACTTGATTGTCTGTTGTTACGGGGGCTGTCGGATAATAAGGGAATGGAAGGCTATCCGACAGTCAGGGTCCACCGTGCAGAGCTCTGCTGCAGAGTATGGCAGAGGATAGGGGAAACCTGTACCACCAAAGCGGTACTGACACTGTTGCGTCACCAAGGCCAATAGCGGCGTATACGGTTTAAGTCACAGCGACTACCTTATTAGCATAACATAGGAGTGGAAATGCAAAAGAGTGAGGAATACAACATAAAAGTGCAAAGAAGTCTCACACTCTGTGAGTGTGAAAGCACCTGTCTCAGTTAACAGTCACAGAGGCTAGGTGTAGTGTGTGCAATATGGCACCTACCTATGTCCGCTCCACTTGTGGTGCAAGGATACGGACAGCAGCAATGCTGTTAGCTTGAAACTCCTGCCTATGACCGCTCCCCTAGTGTGCGAGGATATGGACTGCTGCAGGAGGCAGCGTAGTGGAGCATTACCCTAGGAGGCAACGACCACCTAACCTATCTATGTCCGCTCCACTAAGGTGCGAGGACACGGACAACTGTACGGCTGAAAGGTACAGGAGCGCTACCCTACCGATAGCGCTCACCTCAGAGTAGAACCACAAGGCCCAGTCAGACCAAGTGCAGCAAGCACCTGCCTATGTCCGCTCCACTAAGGTGCGAGGATACGGACCACAGCATAAGCTGCAAGGTACAAGAGCGTTACCCTACCGATAACGCTCACCCAGATAGACAATAGGTGCCGCAAGGGACATGCACAGAGCGTCTACTCCTATGCAGGAACCAAGAGGACTGAGCGCCGAGCAACGTGCGTCAGGGTCTTATATAGACTCTGTGCCTCATCCAAGATGGAGGACACCAGCCAATCTGCTGCGAGAACGTTAGCAATGACGTCACGCTGGCCTATCACAGAGCAAAGCGTCATAAGCACATGACCAGCGGCCAATCAGCTTAGAATGTGTCAGAGACATGTGACCTCGTGTCAGCGATGATGTCACCCGCACATGTGCAGTGGCTCCAAGATAGGACTTAGTCTCCAGCGCTCGCACATGCTCAGTAGCATGGAATCAGAACATAGTCTCCAGCGCCACACAGACCTGGGATCAAGAGAATAACATAGCCAGACCACAGCAAAGGATAAGGAGACACGCAGATCCCCAGAAACGGGAACCGTAACAGTACCTCCCCCTCAAGGGCCCCCCTCCGGCAGCGCAGGTAATCGGCAACTAAGTCAGGAGCATTGACAGCCTCCTCAGGCTCCCAGGAGCGATGCTCCGGACCGTAGCCCTCCCAATCGATCAAAAAGAACCTGCGACCACGAACCATCTTAGAACCAACGATGGCCCGTACCTCATAGCTGGACTGAGAGGAATCAGAGGAAGGAGATGGCTCTGCACAGGCATGGGATAGAATAGCCGGCTTCAAGAGCGAAACGTGGAATTTGTCATGGATCCTAAGATGGGCAGGTACCTTCAGTTGATAAACCACAGGATTAACCTGGCGAAGTACCTCATAAGGACCCAGGAATCGAGGAGCAAACTTGGTAAATTCCACTCTAAGTTTCACGTTTTTAGCAGAGAGCCATATGAAATCCCCTGGGGAAAAGACAGGAGAGGGACGGCGAAAACGATCGGCTACCGTCTTCATACGATCCTTTGCTACTTGGATCGCACTCTGAGTCTGATCCCAGACCTCCCTAGCATTGGTTGCCCAATCCGCCACAAGAGGCGGTGGTACGGAGGTGGGAAACGGAACAGGCACCCTGGGATGTTGCCCATTATTGAGAATGAAAGGTGTCTGCCCAGTGGCTTCAGCCACGGAATTGTTAAGGGCAAATTCTGCCCAGGGTAGGAGAGTAGACCAATTGTCATGATTCTCTGTGACAAAATGTTGTAGGTATATGATCATAGATTGGTTGGTTCGTTCAACCAACCCATTGGTCTCCGGATGGTAGGCCGAAGAGAGGTTCAACTCTATCTGTAAGAGACTACACAGATCTCGCCAAAGCTGGGAAGCAAATTGTGGACCTCTGTCACAGACGATACAGTTTGGCATCCCATCCAGCCTAAAAACATGTTCGAGGAACAATTTGGCCAATACCCTGGAGGATGGTATTTTCGGTAAGGGTACCAGATGAACCATCCGAGAGAAATGATCAGTTATTACCCACACAATCCGATTCCCTTGAGAGCAGGGAAGTTCACCCACAAAATCCATGCCTACCACCTCCCATGGTCTATCTGGCACGGGCAATGGGTGTAAAAGACCAGCAGGTCTCTGCCGCAAAGGACGGTTGCGAGCACAAGAAAAACACGATCGGATGTATCTCTTGACATGGTTGGCCAACTGGGGCCACCAATACCACCTCTCGAGTAATTATCGTGTCCTTCTAATGCCAAAATGCCCACCCACCTTAGAGGTGTGGGCCCATGACAGAATGTCATTCTGTCGACTAGGAGGAACAAAAATCTTGCCAGGTGGAATCTGATCTAACATTACAGGAGAGAGTGTGTGAAAAACCCTAGATGGAAGAATGAGACGAGGGTCCTCATTCTCTTCCTGAGATGATTCCATAGAGCGAGAGAATGCGTCAGCCTTGTTATTCTTACTCCCGGTAAGATAATTAATGGAGAAGTTAAACCGAGAGAAAAACAAGGACCAGCGAGCTTGCCGAGGATTCAAACGGTGTGCAGTTTGCAAATACGTCAGGTTCTTATGGTCCGTAAAGACCTGAAAGGGCTGCCTGGCTCTCTCGAGCAAGTGACGCCACTCTTCCAATGCTAATTTTAGGGCAAGTAGTTCCCTGTCACCAATAGTGTAGTTCCTCTCAGCAGGAGAGAACGTCTTTGCAAAGAAAAAACACAGTCTTTTTCTACCTGAGCTGTTCTTTTGATATAGAACTGCTCCAGCTCCTACAGAGGACGCATCCACCTCCATGAGAAAGGGCCTATTCTCGTCAGATCTTTGGAGGACAGGAGCAGCTGAAAAGTGTTCCTTAACTGCCTTGAAAGCCTGGGATGTCTCAGTAGACCAGACCTTAGGATTGGCGCCCTTTTTAGTCAAAGCCACTAGCGGAGCTACCAAGGTAGAAAAGTGTGGTATAAATTGCCGGTAATAATTTATGAATCCCAGGAAGCGTTGTACTGCTTTCAAGGAATGAGGTTTAGCCCATTCCATAACTGCAGAAAGCTTCGCAGGATCCATTGCCAATCCCTCATGAGAAATGATATAGCCTAAGAAGGGTAGAGAGGCTTGCTCAAATATACATTTCTCGAGCTTGGCAAACAGGGAGTGCTCCCTTCGACGAGACCAGGGGCGGACTGGCCCACCAGGAGGTCGGGAGAACCCCCGGTGGGCCCCTGCTATTGATGGCCACGCCCCCTAGGCCCCGCCCCCCTACCACCCCTGGGCAACTATGGATATGTGTGAGAGGCCCTCCCGGTCGGTAATTTCACTAATCATATCGGCACATTGCCGATATGTTTAGTGACAATCCCATTCCCTCTGCAGCAGCAAGCAGGGAGAGCGATCTCCCTGCTGTCGCTGTCAGTGCCAGCACCCAGCAAACCCGATCAAATGCCGGGGCCCTGAGCTGCCGGGGGGCCCACTCGCGGTGGCAGGAGTGGCGCACCGCTACTCAGGGGGGCCCGGTGGCCGCGCTGTCACCGCCCCCCCCCGCTGAGGATCGTGATTTCAATTATATCGGCATCCCAGGAGCCGATACAATTGAGAGCAATGATGAGAGAGTGAGCAGCGCGCTCCCCCTCTTATCATTCTCCCCGCTGTAACTGTCGGCGCTCTGACAGCTCTACAGCAGAGCGCGGTGACGTCATCACTGCGCGCCTGCTGAGAGGTCAGAGCGAGTGACAGCAATGGATGCGCCGAGGAGATGGGATCATCGGGGGAACGAGGAGAAGTGAGTATTATCACTGTATGCTGCATGAGGGTGCCTACTGCTATCCAGCTCTGCGCTGTGCTGTATACAGGCTGTGCTATATTATATAGCACAGCCTGTATATAGCACAGTGCAGAGCCAGATAGCAATAGGCAGCCTCATGTAGCATACAGCTTGTATATAGCCTATATACAAGCTGTATGCTACATGAGGGTGCCTATTGCTATCTGGCTCTGCACTGTGCTATATACAGGCTGTGCTATATACAAGCTGTATACTACATGAGGGTGCCTATTGCTATCTGGCTCTGCAGTGTGCTATATACAGGCTGTGCTATATACAAGCTGTATGCTACATGAGGGTGCCTATTGCTATCTGGCTCTTCACTGTGCTATATACAGGCTGTGCTATATACAAGCTGTATGCTACATGAGGGTGCCTATTGCTATCTGGCTCTGCACTGTGCTATATACAGGCTGTGCTATATACAAGCTGTATGCTACATGAGGGTGCCTATTGCTATCTGGCTCTGCACTGTGCTATATGGGGCTGTGCTATATACAAGCTGTATGCTACATGAGGGTGCCTATTGCTATCTGGCTCTGCACTGTGCTATATATAGGCTGTGCTATATACAAGCTGTATGCTACATGAGGGTGCCTATTGCTATCTGGCTCTTCACTGTGCTATATACAGGCTGTGCTATATACAAGCTGTATGCTACATGAGGCTGCCTACTGCTATCCAGCTCTGCGCTGTGCTGTATACAGGCTGTGCTATATATATATAGCACAGTGCAGAGCCAGATAGCAATAGAATAGGCAGCCTCATGTAGCATACAGCTTGCATATAGCCTATATAGAAGCTGTATGCTACATGAGGGTGCCTATTGCTATCTGGCTCTGCACTGTGCTATATATAGGCTGTGCTATATACAAGCTGTATGCTACATGAGGGTGCCTATTGCTATCTGGCTCTGCAGTGTGCTATATACAGGCTGTGCTATATTCAAGCTGTATACTACATGAGGATACCTAATGCTATCTGGCTCTGCACTGTGCTATATACAGGCTGTGCTATATACAAGCTGTATACTTGTATACTACATGAGGATACCTAATGCTATTGGCTCTGCACAGTGCTATATAGGGGCTCTGCACTACATGAGGGTGCTTAATGCTATCTGGCTCTGCACTGCGTTATATAGGGGCTATATACTACATGAGGGTGCCTAATGCTATCTGGCTCTGCACTGCGTTATATAGGGGCTATATACTACATGAGGGTGCCTAATGCTATCTGGCTCTGCACTGTGGTATATAGGGGCTGTATACTACATGAGGGTGCCTAATGGTATCTGGGTCTGTATTGTGCTATATGTGGGCTGTATACTACATGAAGGTGCCTAATGATATATGGGTCTGCATTGTGCTATATGGGGGCTGCTTAATGTTATATGGGGGCTGCGTAGTGCATATGGGGGCTACATAATACTATATGGAGGACAATGGGGGCTTCATAACACAATATGGGGGCTGCATACTACTATACCCCCAGAGCTGTATGTTCCCTCCACCCAGGTGCTGTATACCCCCTTAGAGCTGTATGTCCCCCCCACCTCAGAGTCACTGCCCTCCTCTAGAGCTGTATGCCCCCCATTGCTGTATACTCCCTTCATCAATAATATGTATGCCCCCAGTAATGTGTATGTCCCCAGCCTCTCTTGTGATGTATATACAGCAGTGTTAGTGTGCTCTATGTGCGGCCATGTCTGTTAGACAAGCCGGGAGGTGAATGAGGCTGTTGCCGGCTTCCCAATATTAGAAATATATATACAGGATTAATATATAAAAATAATGTGTGTGTGTGTGCGCATGTATGATGTGTATCTATGCATGTCAGTGTATAAGACTGTGTCTAGATTTATGTCTATTTATGTGTTTTTGTGAATTTCTCTTTAAATAAGTATGTGTACGTATGCCTGTATGTGTATGTGTGGATGGGGCCCACTGAGACTATTTCGCCCAGGGCCCACAAAAACCTGGAGCCGGCCCTGCCTGCACCGACCGCGCCGGTATTCAGATGTATGCGTGTCTTCAGATGTGTGCTCAGCCCCACACCGCGAAGTACCGTCATCACCGGGGCTGCAGAGGAGCGCGCCTCAGTCCTGCACCGACATCATCATCACCGGGCCGCAGCTGCAGGGATGAAGAGGAGGACGCGCAGGCACAGGTAAGCGCTCCAGAGGAGCCGAAGATGTACTTTTATATGAGCGGCTGCAGGTGGGGGAGGAGCAGTGTTATTTTACAAGTGGCATTAAGAAGCGGTGGGGGACTTTATGGAGCATATTAGGGGTCAGTGGGGGACATAATAGGGCAGTGGGGGACATTATAATGCAGTGGGGAACATAATAGGGCAGTGGAGAACATAATAGGGCAGTGGAGAACATAATAGGGAGGTGGGGAACAGGGAGGTGGGGAACATAATAGGGAGGTGGGGAACATAATAGGGCAGTGGGGAACATAATAGGGCAGTGGGGAACATAATAGGGCAGTGGGGAACATAATAGGGCAGTGGGGGACATAATAGGGCAGTGGGGGACACTATATAGGGCAGTGGGGGACACTATATAGGGCAGTGGGGGACACTATATAGGGCAGTGGTGGACACTATAGGCCAGTGGGGGACATTATGAAGCAAATTGGGGCATTATAGGTCAGTGGGGGACGTTATGAAAGAAATTGGGACATTATAGGGCAATGGGGGACATTATGAGGCATCAAAGATTGTGGAAGGCAGCATAGTATAATAAGGAGGGGGGGAATTTATACAGGGAAGTAGTTGGGGGAGATATTATAAAATGCAATTTTTTGGGGGACATTATGGAAAGGGGCACTTTGTGGTTCTATTTTGGAGAGGAGCAGTGTGGGGGGATATTTTGTGCAGGAAGCAATTAAGAACCCCTTCTGATTCCACTTGTTTCCCCAGACATTATTAAATAAAAGGGGCCAGGATGAGGGACATAATTACTATATGGGGCCAGAATAAGGGACATACATTATTAGTTTATGGTGGCACGTGAGGCATAATTACTGTAGGGGCATATTAGGGGACATTATTACTGATGAAATATAAGTTAATTTTGAGGATACTGACTCCAATGGGGGAACAAGAGTCTGACGTGGTGTAGAAATTGGGGAAATAATGAGGAATGTGCTCTGGGAGTGATTGGCTATAGGTGACTGTTATTTTCTGCAGAGTCGCGTCATGGCAGGAAGAAGTGATGTCGGTCAGCACCGGATGAAGAGAAAAAGCGAAGATGAATAAAGTCAGCTAGAGACGTCACTGGTAAGTCAGTGTGTTACATGAACACACACACTATACTGTACACTGTATACAGAGCTCCTGTGTATAATGTCACTGGTGAGCACTGTATTACCTATACACTATATACAGAGCTCTTGTGTATTATGGCACTGATGGCAATATTAGTGTTATTAGTGTTGTAGTTTTTATTCATGATCATTATTATAGTATTATATGTCCTTGTGTGGTAGTAATATGTCGTCTGGTCATGTTGTACTGATATTTGTCTCGTGTGTGGTATTATTTGGTCATTATGTGGTGTGGTAATAGTGTCACGGTATTTCTCCCTTGTATGTGGTTGTATTCGGTCACTATGTGGTCTGATTATGGTGTGGCGGTATTACTTTCTTGTATGTAGTTATAGTCTGTCATTATGTGGTGTCGTTATAGTGTTGCGGTATTTCTCCCTTGTATGTGGTAATATTCGGTTACTGTGTGGTCTAATTATGATAAGGTGGTATTACTTTCTGGTATGTGGTTGCTTTTGATCACTATGTGTTGGTAGTATGTTATCTGGTCATAGTATCGTGGTATTTCTCCCTTGTATGTGGCTGTATTTGGTCACTGTTTGGTGGTAATATGTGGTCTGGTCACAGTGTGGCGGTATTTCTCCCTTGTATGTGGCTGTATTTGGTCACTGCTGGTAATATGTTGTCTGATCACTGTGTGGCAGTATTTATCCCTTGTATGGGTTGTATTTGGTCACTATGTGGTGGTCATATGTTGTCTGGTCACGGTGTGGCGGTATTTGCCCCTTGTATATGGTATTATTGATTTTGGTATAGTGGATTGTGTTGTGTATGGAGGTCACTTTTTCTCTCTATAAGGGGGAGATTATTTCCAGTAGAAATTAAATACTTAAACATTTAACCCCGCCCTGCCCTGTGACTATTACATTGCAGTAAATATGCACTTACAGAGGTTCTCCAGTGAAAACAAGTAATCACCTTTACTAAGGCCACGTGCACACACTGAGTATTCAGTGCGTTTTTTACCTCAGTATTAGAAGCCTAAACCAGGAGCGGTAAAATCAGAGAAAAAGTGTAATAGAAACACGGGCACCACTTCTGTATTTATCACCCACTCCTGGATTTGGCTACAAATACTGATGCAAGACACTGACCAAATACTGAACGTGTGAACGTGGCCTAAGGATAAGTGATCATTTATTCATCAGTGGGGTCTGATTGCTGGGACCTGCACCGATCGTGCAACTTTTATCCCCCATTACACTGGAGCTTGTGTCCGACTCAACACCTGATCCATTCATTCCCTCAGTGGCTGCGAGCGCTGCGCTTGTTATTATCTGGCAGCTCCACAGAGGATGAATGGAGCTGCGGTCACACATCCCACCCCAAAGTGGATGAATGGAGCTGCGGTCACACATCCCACCCCACAGAGGATAAATGGAGCTGCGGTCACACATCCCACCCCACAGAGGATGAATGGAGCTGCGGTCACACATCCCACACCACAGAGGATGAATGGAGCTGCGGTCACACATCCCACCTGCCGCTGCAAAAAGTTCCCC
Source organism: Anomaloglossus baeobatrachus (assembly GCF_048569485.1). Taxonomy (NCBI): domain Eukaryota; kingdom Metazoa; phylum Chordata; class Amphibia; order Anura; family Aromobatidae; genus Anomaloglossus; species Anomaloglossus baeobatrachus. The sequence goes on from NW_027441947.1 coordinate 269,679, forward strand.
AATCTTCCGATCGGTGCGGTTTCCACTGGTCTGGTTCCACAGATCAATAAGTTATCACCAACCTAACCTGTGGATCGGTGATAACTTGTTTTCACCAAAGACCCCATTACTGCAAACTACTATTAATTGTACATCCCAGTTATGGTGCACAATATAGATGTGCAGGAGCCGCCTGTGTATACAGTCATAGCAGCACAATAATGGGGATAACACTAATGGGTGTTTATATTTATCTGTAGGGTGGGCCCCTGGAGTCAATTCACCTGGTGGGCCCCAGACACCCCAGTCCGCCCCTGCATGGGAAGCATTGCCAGAGTAATGCATGACATCACTGGTCATGAGCCCTAAGGAGCCATTCACAATGTGTGCATGTTTTGAATTTGGAGGAGCCTCACAGGTCAGTGCCATTCCTCAGGAGCATTTTGTGCTCTCCTAGAGACTCCTCCCAGACTCAGTCATGCCTCATTAAGCAACCAGCGGGAAAAAAAAAAAAAAAGAATTGGCTCAGTTCCAAGTGGTGAGTCGGCTCCTGTCGTTCACAGCAGGGAGCCGGCTCTTTGTGTCGGCTCGTTCGAGAACGACACATCACTACTGTAGAGGGGAACCAACCAGACCAGGGATAGTGACATCTGAGGAAGGGAACTGAGACAGGTACTGGGGATCGTGGAGAATGTACCTGGTGGTGCCTAAGGAAAGGGGGCGCTGCTAGGGTAGGGGAAAGAGACAGAGAGACAGCGAGTCCCCAAGAAGCTTCATGCCACGGGGACGGCAACCAACGCACACGACAGGAGGACCCTCAGATAACCTTACCGGACCCTGCCTCCGACCTGCCCGGGACCGACCGGAGGCTACAACGGCGAGGACCGGCACCCAGGTGCGATGTTGGAAAAGACCAGTGAATAAAAAAGGAACTGGAACCCACACTCAGTGACTCATGTGAGTAAATGCCGCCGCCCTGTGCCCCGATGCTCCTGTGGACTGCCGCCCTCAGTTCTCACCAACCTCCCAGAGCTCCCCCACTCTACCCGTGGGGAGCGCTTCCATCTTAGCTGCCTGTAACACCTGCCCCGGAGAGAGACTGTGCAGCGGCGGCTAAACACCTGGTCGCAAACCACGGGTGGCGCTGCTTGCAACCCCCGTTCCCATCCCATACCGTTCCTGGGGAAGAGAAGGGTTGCAGGGAGAGGGTGTCCATGGCAGAGGAGACCGAGACCCCAGTCACCGCTGCAACCAGTGACGTGCTCCCAGGAACCCCGTTACCCTCTTCCTGTTACTCCCTTGGTAACATTGGACTTTCAAGCTTCTTTTAATGAAACCCGCCGGGGTCACGGAAGCTGGGTCGGGCCACTCACAACTTGACCCCGAACACCACTGGCCCGGTGACCATGCGAGCCCTGCAATCCCCGGCATGGGCGTTTCAATTGACTCTGTACACACAGGACTAAATCTGTCAGGAGGATTTATGACTCATTACAAAATCTGAGGACTCTGCTCCAGAGACTGAGAGGGCACCAGACCTCTCATCCGACATGGATATTGGGACAATAAAACTTTCACACCACTAATCAAGGATAATTAAGGATTCACTCTCTAAGCTCAGTGTTTGTGTAAATGTCCTTTTATTATACCATGCTTCTGCTTTGTTTGTGCATATATTTGTGTTTCTTCAGATATTTTGTTATACCATGCCTGATGAAGGGAACTGAGAAATCTGGAAAGCTTGCCTTGTAACATCAAATTCCAAAGAGGTCCCTCCTTGAAGTGTGATCAGACACAGGAAACGGCTGTAGTCCGTTATGTTCCAGCTACTCCCTGTATTCATGCTTTTAAGATGAATTTATATATAAAGAAAAAAACGTTTTATTCACAAGAACAGTGAGTGCTACTCCTATTTTTTGTCTCTTTGGAATTTGAACTTTACTACTGCCTGGAGTTTAGCACCTGTAGTCCTGAAGAGTCTGTGGGGATGTCTTTCCATCACTGAATACATGCATATGAGTGGTGCCGGATTTTTTTCTGATTGGACTTTTTCGTTTAATATTTCTTTATTATTTCAAAAGTTTTCATATAACAGAAGATAAGAAATGTATAAGGGTCTTTCATGTTACCCAATGTTACAGCATATGAAGATTATAAAATAACCTATGTCTTTAAGTCTCGTAAAACGTATGGTACTATGAAATGTATCGCAAATCATGTGGAAGGTAAAATCTGTATAACATCCTATAGAACATCTTAATTTTAACATGTAATAATCTTCTATCTTTATATTTATTCCGTGTAAAGTGTTAAAGGCAACTTCCTTCTGTATAGTCTGGTTCAATAGGTATAAAAATATGACCCTATGTATATCAATTAGGTGAGAAAGAGATATAGAGAGAGGGAGAGAAAGATAGGTAGAGAAAAAGGGAAGGAGGGGAAGACATGAGGAAATGGGGGGGAGGAGGAGAAGGTCTGTATTGTGATGCCGCCCAACTTCTGTGTCCGGGAGCCCATCACGGCTTCTTGAATATTTATTGTGATAGAGCGCCTGTGAGTAACCAGGTTTGAAATTGCTGTGTTTCTCTATACTGAAGCCACGGGTACCAAACCGAGAAACACAAGGAGTCTTTCCCCTCGTCAAACGCTCTCAACTCCTCCAGACGCCGCAGGCCATCCATAGCCTCTACCCAGTCTGCTCTCCTCAATGTACAGGGGGATCTCCAATGCCTCGGTATGATTTGCCTCATTGAAATCATAAAGTACGAGAGCAAGCCTTTCTTCGCCTTGGAGACTGCCCCTGTATACATTGATAAGAGGGCCACTTCCGGTGAGGGTGTCACTTCCGTGTGATGTAAATGGTTATAGAGAGCAAAGACATCTTTCCAAAGACCCTGTATCCCTGGGCAGGTCCACCAGATATGTAGCATTGTGCCCACTGAGGTCTTGCACCTCCAACAGGCGTCAGATACCTCTGGGAACATTTTATGTAGTCTCGCGGGTGTCCTATACCACCGTGAGAGGATTTTATAATTGAGTTCCTGCATTCTACAAGAAATGGTGGATTTATGTGTTAGGTTAAATGACTTACACCATTGTGCCTTGGGAAAAGTCTGGCACAATTCTGTTTGCCAATGTCTAACGTAGTCAGGCAAGTCGTCTCCTCCATCCCCCTCGGGCACTGCTATGTTGTAGATTATTGAGACTATGTGAGGGGGTGTTTCTCTAAGGAAGCATAGTTTTTCAAATGGAGTCAGAGCCTTATGTATCTCAGATCCCGGAGCCAGAGAATCTATGAAACTATGTAGTTGTAGATATTGGAACCAGTAGCCTGGTTCCCGTGGCCGGTCTCCAAGCAGGGATATCAGTGGTTTGCATCCCTGTTGGGTAATTACGTCTTTAACTCGTGGAATCCTTCCCATTGGTGTTGAAATCAGTCTGGGATGAGGTTCGTGAAACCAGCATTGAAACGCGGGGTTGCCCACCAGAGGCGTCATAGGACCCGGTTCTCCTGTCAATCTATATCGTCTATTGGCTGTCCTCCACGCTGTAGCCAGGGACAAGAGGATCGGGGAAACTCCCAGGGTCCCAAGGTTAGTTCTAGATGACAACCAGAAGATTCCGTGTGCCATATTCGGGCATAGGTCACATTCAATCTCCACCCACAATTTTCTGTCTTTACTGTGCAGGAGATCCAATATGCAACCACCCACCGCTGCTGCGTGATAAGCTTTAAGATCCGGGAGCCCCGCCCCTCCGTCCCAGCGAGATTTAATCAGCATTGAGTATTTCAGTCGGGGTTTGGTGCCACGCCATATAAAATTGCTGATCATCTTCTTTAACTTGAGGAAGACATTTTCTCCTAGGTTCAGTGGGATAGTTTGAAACAGGTATAGTATTTTAGGTAGGACATCCATTTTAATTGTATTGACCCTGCCGAACCAGGAAATGGGGAGGTTATGCCATGCTATGAGGTCTTTGTGGATATTTTTTAAAAGGTCTGGGAAATTGTAATTATATAGATCTTGGTGGTTGGGAGAAACCCTGATCCCCAGATATTTAATGTAATTGCTGGCCCACTTAAAGGGGAAGGCGGGTTTGAGAGTATTCTCTTCTACGGATGGTAGCGATACATTTAAGATCTCTGTTTTTTGTAGGTTTACTTTAAAATTGGAGAGTCTGCCAAAGATCTCAAACTCCTGCAGTATGTTGGGCAAACTAGTCTTCGGCTGTGTCACATATATCAAGAGATCGTCCGCAAATAGTGCTAATTTATGAGATGTTTGTCCTATCTGTATCCCTTTTATCGAAGGGTTTTCCCTGAGTGCATTTGCTAGGGATTCCATTACCAGGATGTATAGGTATGGCGATAGGGGGCATCCCTGTCTGGTACCGTTTCTAATATTAAATGGAGCTGACAGGCGTCCGTTCACGCCCACTTGTGCCGTTGGTTCGTGATATAATGCTTTTAGCCATTGTAGTAAGCGCGAACGGACGCCGATTGCCTGCATCGTGGCTTCTAAGAAAAACCAATGGACTCTGTCAAATGCCTTTTCAGCATCTACTGTCAAGAGGCACATTGGGATTTGACGCTGACGTGCCTGGGCCACTAGGGACAGGGTTCTACTAGTGTTGTCCCGTGCCTCCCTCCCTGGGACAAATCCCACCTGGTCTTTGTGGATTAGTTTGGGTATGAGGGGGCCTAGTCTCAGGGCTATCATTTTAGAGTACAATTTAATATCCACATTTATTAGTGAGATAGGTCTGTAATTAGAGCAGGTCAGTGGGTCCCTGCCAGGCTTTGGGATTACAGTTATTCGGGCTTGGAGTGTCTGTTTAGGGAACTGGCATGTGTTGGTTATGGAATTGAAGGCTTTCAGCATTATAGGGCTGCAGGCCCCTCCACATATTTTGTAAAACCGGGGGGTGAACCCATCAGGACCAGGGCTTTTACCCACTTTAAGGGTTTTAATGGCATCGCTTAGCTCTGTGTCTGAGAAATCCTCGTCTATGTCTTCAGCTACCGCATCTTCAAGGGGGTCTGGGGCATATTTGTTTAAGTATTCCCAAATGTCGCGATGTCTCGCATCAGGTGATGGGGTATGTGGGGATGGGATGTTATAAAGTTTTGTATAGTAGTTTCTGAATTCTTCTAGTATGTCAGGGGTGGAATGTATCTGGGTACCTGTCTGTGAGTTTAACGCTAATATTGGGGTTTGTGCCTGTCTGGGGTGAAGGGTCCTGGCTAACAATCGTCCACTTTTATCTCCAAACTCAAAGATATTCCTACGAAATTTATCTCTGATACACAGTGATTTTCGGTCAAGGATAGATAATATTTGGTGGCGGATAGTAGAAATTTCCGTTTTAATGGTGTCACTGGATTTGGTTTTGTTTATCGTTTCTTTATGGCCTAGTTGTGCTAACAGTTCTTTTAGTTCCCTTGCACTTTCTTTTTTAATTCTGGATCCATGGGATATGCAGACCCCCCTGATCATACATTTCAACGCTTCCCATTTGACCGGGGCAGGTGTGGGATCTGCCATATGATCTATTTTGAAGTTTGCAATGGTTTTATGAATATCCTCCAGGCATTGCTCATTCTTGAGCAGGTTGTCGTTCAGTCTCCATGTGTGTCCCACCCCCCCCATATCTCTCACCCCAATTTCCCCATATACTGGTGCGTGGTCCGACCAGAGAAAAACATCCATTGAACAACCCGGGGATTTGTCTAGCAGGTCGTGGGATATGAAAATGTGGTCTAGTCTGGTGTAGCTATTATGAACTGTGGAATGAAAACTGTAGTCTCTGACTCCGGGATGTAAGACCTTCCAAAGATCGACTAGTTTAAGGGATGTTAGTTCTCGTTTTAATCTGCGTAGTGCCGAGGAAGGGATTGCAGACCTACCAGAGGACGAATCCATGGGTGGATCCAGCACAAGGTTGAAGTCTCCTCCCAAGATGATACAACAGGTGCCACCCGCAAACTCTGCCAGCTTCTCCAGAGTCTCCACTCCAAAGGATACCTGGTCCTGATTTGGGAAATAGATGTTAGCGATTGTATAAGTATTATTCAGGAAAGATATTTTAAGAAATAGCCAGCGTCCCTCCGGGCTAGTGAGCGTGTCGAGAACTGTTGGCTGGAATGTCTTGTGAAAAGCAATGGAAACCCCACATGCCTTCTTGTTGGGGTGTGGGCCATGGAACCATGTCGGGTAATTCTTGGTTTTACAGTTGGGAGTGTTGGAGGCTATGAAGTGTGTCTCTTGAAATAGGGCTATTTTAACTCCCTTCCTGTGCAGGCGATATAGGATCTGACTTCTCTTTTCGGGTTTATTTAAGCATTTAGTATTGTAAGTGCAAAAGGTGAGGTGCGACATCACAGAAAAGGGTAGGCAGGGTATAGGGAAAACCAAGGGGAGAAGAGAAAGAGCAGAGATAAGATAGTGGTGAAAGGTAAAATTAGATAAGCTAAGTAGGACTAGGGTGCCTACTGATCTTCGGTATCTACTGGTAGACTATTGTCTAATGTGGCACTCTGCCACGTCCCTAATAGAGGTGCGGGAAAGCCTACGGTCTTTCAGGAACTCCCCTCTGCGGCGAACGCCCACAAGTAATATGAATAACAATCAACGTATACAGTCTAGTAATGATTAATCACTTTTCCATTCCCCTCCCCCACACCCCCAATTACTTGGTGTGTTTTGGGTATGGATCGCACATCGGCAGGAGAACACGAGGCTATCAACTCAATATAAAATGCCATTAAACCAGAGCTCAGTATCAGATCCAGATGTAAAGAATGAAAGGGGGAGCAACAGATTGAGTGAGACAATACAAAAAAAAATATGAAGTGGTGTAGGGCAAAGGACCAGGGGGGAGGACGTGGGGAGAAGTGGGAGGACGGAGTGTAGGAGGCGTATGGAGGGGTGTATGTAGAGAGCATGTCTAAGAGGGGAGGAGAGGAAGGGGGTAGAAATTAGTGTAGGGCATGTGTCCTTTGTAAGTATGTGTGCTGGGGAGGGAAGATGGGTTGAGTAGAGTTAGTTTGTAGGAAGTAGTGCGCTCATAGAAGGTGTGTGAAGAGGAAGACGCAAGGTGGGAATGATACGAAGGAAGAGGTATAAGGGGAGGGGAGAGGGGGCGAGTGGAGGGGAGTAGGGAGAGAGAGAAGGAAAGAGAAGAAAAAAAAAAAAAAAAAAAAAAGGGGGGGACTAGGAAAGTAAGCGTGAGGAGAGAAGATACTGATACATGACGCTCTATGAACAGGTAAGCAGTCCAATACAATCAATTTATATCTCGCCTCCTGGTTTTCCAAGAAGTTTTTGTCCTTTTCTTTGGATGGTCAGCGATATTCAGCGGTGTATATCACGGGGGGATCCTCCACCCCTTCTCTTCTGGACTTGTCGCCAGTGCTCTCTTGGTGGTAAGGGTGCAGGGCCTCCCGGGGTTGGCCAATCTGGCAGGCTGATCATAGGCAGTTCAAAAGTCCCTAGGAAGTTGGGGAGGTCTCCCAAGGACCGGAAGACCGCCGACTTCCCATTTTTCTTTGCTGTGAGTTGGAACGGATATCCCCAGCGATATGGAACATCCTTATCTTTGAGGGATTGGAGTAGTGGTCTTAAGGCCTTGCGTAGTTGCAGTGTCCTCCGTGCTAGGTCTGGTAGGACAATCAGAGGTGTCCCTTTATATGTACCCGCTCCTTTCTCTCTGCATCTTTGTAGTATGGCCTCCTTTTCTTTATAGAAGTGGACCCGACATATCACATCTCTTGGTCTGGCCAGATCAGGAGATTTGGGGCCAAGGGATCTGTGGATGCGGTCCAGTTCTATGCGTTGTTCTGGGTCACGTTGGAGGAGACGGGTAAAGAATTTTTGTGCCCATTCATCCAGCTGTGGTGGTGCCACTGCTTCTGTGAGGCCTCTAATCCTTAAGTTATTACGGCGATGTCTGTTTTCAATATCGTCTAAGTGGGTCAAAATGTCCTGTATCTGGGCTGTGTGCTCTGATAGGACTTGTTGATGTGATTCTATATGGGAAAATACCTGTTCCTGCACCTCTTCTGTAGCTGCTACACGCTGGCCAATTTGTTTGATCTCTGACTGTATAGCAGCCATGTCTTGCTTATGGGATTCCCTCAATTTCCCCAGCAAAGAGTCCATTTCCTGCCTGGTTGGAATTGATCTAATATGTGCTTTCCAATCCCAATCTTCTTCTTGCTCCTGTGTCTGGTCTGATTTATTCTTATCTCCCTTGTTTCTGCGGGTGGAGGTGGGGGATCTTTGTTCTTTAGGTGATGTGTGCTGTTGTTGTGGTATTACAGGCTCCTCTCCGGGTGTCACAGATCTGCTTCCCATGGCTGCTGGGGTCTGCTGTATCACAGAGCTGGGGCCCTGCTCTGCCTGCAGTTCATCTGGCAGTCGCTTTTGTGGCTGGGACAGGGGGTTTTCAACACTCCCTTCTGTAGTGTCCTGCTGTGCCTTATCTATGTTTATAGCTGAGCTGGCTGCTGTTATGTGAGGAGACAGTGAGGTCGCTCCACTGCATGTTTGCTGAGCGTTATCTCCTGCCTCAGTGTCTGCCAGCGCCATGTTGGAGAGAGCAGAGGTATCAGGCTGGGAGGCTGAGGTCCCGAAAAAGCGGGTGATATCTGTACCTTCCCCCTCTGGAGTCTGTACACTCGTCGCCCGTCCTCTCCTGCGTGCCATTACTGATCCTGGACCCGGTGAGTGCCTTTGAAGTGTGAGAATTCACCACTGGTGTGTGGGAGCTCCTTCTTACAGCATCTCAGTGTGCCATTGGCTAGCTCCGCCCCCCTGATTGGACTTTTTATTGTTTTGTAACATCATTTATATTATTTTAGTTAGCCATTAAAAAGTATCAGAACTACAAGATTATAATTTTGTTTCTCTCACTGAGAGCAAACATTCCTTTTTGTATTTAATTACTGAAATAAATTAACTTTTTGATGATATTTTAATTTATTGAGATGCACTTGTATATGGTTTCTGAATCTTTCTTAGTGGTCAAGAAATTACAATTTTCAAGTAAAACTTCTAGGTAGGACAATGGCTTCTACCCGTGTTAACTTTGTGATGTTCAAAAAGACTGCATTTGTATGTAAAACATTTCCCACATTCTGAACATGAAAATGGCTTCTCCCCTGTGTGAGTTCTCTGATGTGTAACAAGATGTGATTTTTGGTTAAAACATTTCCCGCATTCTGAACAAGAAAAGGGCTTCTCTCCAGTGTGAATTCTTTGATGCTGGATAAGTAGTGATGTACGTACAAAACATTTCCCACATTCTGAACATAAATAAGGGTTCTCCCCTATGTGAGTTCTTTGATGTGTAACAGAATCTGATTTGTGTGCAAAACATTTCCCACATTCTGAACATGAAAAAGGCTTCTCCCCTGTGTGAGTTTTCTGGTGAGTAATAAGATGTAATTTACGTGTAAAATATTTCCCACATTGTGAACATGAAAATGGCTTATCCCCTGTGTGAGTTCTCTGATGTGTAACAAGATGTGGTTTTTGGTTAAAACATTTCCCGCATTCTGAACAAGAAAAGGGCTTCTCTCCAGTGTGAATTCTTTGATGCTGAATAAGTAGTGATGTACGTACAAAACATTTCCCACATTCTGAACATAAATAAGGGTTCTCCCCTATGTGAGTTCTTTGATGTGTAACAGAATCTGATTTGTGTGCAAAACATTTCCCACATTCTGAACATGAAAAAGGCTTCTCCCCTGTGTGAGTTTTCTGGTGAGTAAGAAGATGTAATTTACGTGTAAAACATTTTCCACATTCTGAACATGAAAAAGGCTTCTCCCCTGTGTGAGTTCTCTGGTGTCTAATAAGTTGTGATTTTTGGCCAAAACATTTCCCACATTCTGAACAAAAAAAGGGCTTCTCTCCAGTGTGAATTCTTTGATGCCTAACGAGTAGTGATGTATGTACAAAACATTTCCCACATTGTGAACATGAAAATGGCTTCTCCCCTGTGTGAGTTCTCTGATGTGTAACAAGATGTGTTTTTTGGTTAAAACATTTCCCGCATTCTGAACAAGAAAAGGGCTTCTCTCCAGTGTGAATTCTTTGATGCTGAATAAGTAGTGATGTACGTACAAAACATTTCCCACATTCTGAACATGAATATGGCTTCTCCCCTGTGTGAGTTCTCTGGTGTCTAATAAGTTGTGATTTTTGGCCAAAACATTTCCCACATTCTGAACAAAAAAAGGGCTTCTCTCCAGTGTGAATTCTTTGATGCCTAACGAGTAGTGATGTATGTACAAAACATTTCCCACATTGTGAACATGAAAATGGCTTCTCCCCTGTGTGAGTTCTCTGATGTGTAACAAGATGTGTTTTTTGGTTAAAACATTTCCCGCATTCTGAACAAGAAAAGGGCTTCTCTCCAGTGTGAATTCTTTGATGCTGAATAAGTAGTGATGTACGTACAAAACATTTCCCACATTCTGAACATGAATATGGCTTCTCCCCTGTGTGAGTTCTTTGATGTGTAACAGAATCTGATTTACGTGTAAAACATTTTCCACATTCTGTACATGAAAAAGGCTTCTCCCCTGTGTGAGTTCTCTGGTGTCTAATAAGTTGTGATTTTTGGTTAAAACATTTCCCACATTCTGAACAAAAAAAGGGCTTCTCTCCAGTGTGAATTCTTTGATGCCTAACAAGTAGTGATGTATGTACAAAACATTTCCCACATTGTGAACATGAATATGGCTTCTCCCCTGTGTGAGTTCTCTGGTAACTAACAGACTCTGAAGAAAATCTTTTCTCGCCTGTGTGAATTTTTTTATGTATTATTTTAGATTCTAAAGTTGAAAATGGCTTTATTACTGTAAGAGCACTTCTACTTTGAATGCCTGATTTGTGACTTATATTTTTGTTTATAGTCTGTGATAAAACAGAAGGTTGGACCTGTTCAAAAGAATCAGATAATAGATCTTTGCTGTGAAGGAATGATGGTATATCTGGAATAGTTGCATTCACTTTAGTTATATCTTGTGTGATATCAAGGTCATCTGATTTAAAAAATGAAGATGTCAACTGTGCCTCTGATCTCCTGGTGCAGTCATCTGCCAAGAATAAAAAATATTTTTAATAACATAAAAATGTTAGGATATAATTTCTAAAATAGCTAAAGAAGTTGCAGTAATATATCAATCTAGAATTATAATTACTTGAAACAAAAACATTCACAATTTAGCAGTAGACCTCTGAGCAAGTACCACTGGAATAAGATGTTCAACCCTCTTTGTTCATTTTGCATCTCAAATATTTGAATAATAATCCACTAAATAATGTTTTCTGGCTAAAATTATAGCAAAAAGCGTCTACTCTGTCAGTGTGAAAATAGGATTCCACACCGGTTATAGTTGAAAAACTCTTGAAAAGAGAAATGGCTTCATAATCCAATCCAAAAAAATTCCAAAGCGAAATGTCATCGATGCTTCTCAGCGTTGCAGTGGCCCTAACACTGTTAGTATCCACATTAGCACAGAGAAGAACCCACATAAACATTTATGGTGTGTGTTTCCTGGAGCCCAAACTGGGCACTGTGTGTAGGGCAGTAAATTGGCAGATTTGTAATTTTCTCACTCCAACGTCCATTTCATGCCAATTTACAGAGACTGCCTCTGGAGTCAAAATAGTCATTTAGACTAAAGTAGAATACGGTAAATGCTATTTATTAACTATACGCTGGAGAGCAATATTAGAGAACAACACACAATTTCCTAAATGTTGCGGTCATTGTGTCGTCCTATGTGATTATTTCCTAACATGAAGAAACTCGCAGTATTTTAAGCTTATTTCATAAATTGAATTTTTTCAAAAGCACATGATAAAAATGTAAATGAAATAAATGTAAAAGAACACTGATCAAAATAAGAGAACACGTTCAGATACCTGCAAGTGATTGGTGTTAATCTGGCACCTGGTGCTAATTTCCTTAATTATCTGACAAACCCAAATTAACTGCAGTCCATAGAAATACACTGCTCACACTTTTGTCTTTGCTTTGCAAGTGAAAAAAAAAATGTATTTACAAGAAACCAGATATTTTAAGATAACCAATTTATACATTTCGGCCTAAGAGGCTTTGTTCACAGGGTCGCTAGGAAAAGGAAAATATATACAGTGACTAAACACTTATACAGATATATACATTATTTACAATATGAACTTTAGACAAGGATTTTTTCAAAAGTGTGAGAATAATTATAATACACATGATAAGACAGGTAAGGGAGGAAGATGAGGGTAGAGGACAAGGTACTGATGATTATAAGTGTTAGGTACATGTAAAATTGATCTCCTGTAATATTAAATGCAGGTTATGTCAGAAATGTACAAAAGTACAAAGAGGGGAAGAAATAGACTAAAGGCTGCTTTACACCAGACAATCTATCATGCGATAGATCGTCGGGGTCATGGTTTTTGTGACGCACATCCGGCATCGCTGGCGATGCCGGCCTGTGTGACACCTCCTAGCAACGCAGTATCGCTCACAAATCGTGAGTCGTGTACTGCTCGCTAGGTTCCATAATATTGTTTAATTTAGTTGATCATCGTTTCCGTGGTAGCACACGCCGCTCCGTGTGACACCACGGGAACGATGAGCAGCTCACCTGCCTCCCGCGGCCGCCGCCGGCTCTATGTGGAAGGAAGGAGGTGGGCGGGATGTTTACATCCTGCTCATCTCCGCCCCTCCGCTTCTATTGGCCGGCGGCCGTGTGACGTCGCTGTGACGCCGAACGTCCCTCCCACTTCAGGAAGTGGACGTTCGCCGCCCACAGCGTGGTCGCACGAGAGGTAAGTATGTGTGACGGGGGTTAACGACTTTGTGCGCCACGGGCAGCGATTTGCCCGTGACGCAAAAAGGACGGGGGCGGGTACGATCGATTGTGAAATTGCACAATCGGTCGTACCATGTAAAGCCGCCTTTAGAATAAGAGTGATGAGTAGTACCTGTGAATGGCAAGCATTCACGTGCCTGTGATTTCCTGAATGTAGCCCTTCCATAATATGAGCGCATGGGCTGTAAATAAAGCTAACGCCTTCACACTAGCCATCTCACAGACTTCAGGGAAATGACGTGTCATGGTGTACTGAGAGAGGCTGGCGCACTTGAGGGCGCTTAGTATATTGTGGGGCGGCTATGTGATAGTGTGCTGTAGCATCCTGGTAGTTATGGAGATGGCAGCGCATGCGCACTGATCAATCTAATGACTCACTGATGTAGCTGGCGCTTGCGTGTTGTGGAGCTTGCTGAGGCAACTTTGTAGTCATGGGGATGGTTGTGCGTGCGCGCTGATGAATCTAGTGACGCACTGTTAGGAATCAAAGCGCATGTGTGAAAAGCACAGCTATGAATCTGTAATGCCCTGTTTGCTATCAGTATAGAAAGGCCAGTTATATTAACAGCGCGTCACTCGATTCATCAGCACACACACTTACCAGTAGATCAAATTTACAGGTAGTATATAACTACCTAACACTTATTATCATCACTACATTTTCCTCTACCCTCATCCTCTTCCTTACCAGTCTTATCAAATGTGATATTATCATGTGCACTGCTTGTATATACTATCTAATATACTAATACTGTAACAACTATGTGTACACACTTGCTGTAGACTAGCATTATATTGTTATATAGGTACTCCTAACTTTCTACTACCATGTGCTTTCTTTAATATTTAAAAAATATCCAGAAACATCCAGATAGGAGATTATTCTCACACTTTTGAAAAAAATCCTTATCTAAAGTTCATATTGTAAATAATGTATATATCTGTTGTATATATCTGTATATGTGTTTAGTCGCTGTATATATTTTCCCTTTCCTAGCGACTCTAGGAACAAGGCCCCTTGGGCCAAAATGTAGGAATTAGTAGTGTTAAATTATAGGATTTCTCCTAAATAAAAACATTTTTTTCACTTGCAAAAGCAAAGACAAAAGTGTGTGCAGTGTATTTCTATGGATTGTAAATAAGGGGTCTAACCCGTACACTAGAACCCGAAACATAATCCAGGGTACACGCCATTTATTTATTATTTAAATCCTATGTACCTGGCAGCCTTAAGCCCGCTTTACACACTACAATATATCTTAAGATGTGTCGACGGGGTCATGTCGTAAGTGACGCACATCCGGCATCGTAAGGTACATTGTAGTGTGTAACAGGTACGTGCGATTGAACGTTAAAACATTCATCGCACGCACGTCGTTCATTCCTCATGAATTGAACGTTAGGTTGTTCATCGTACCCGGGGTAGCACACATCGCAGTGTGTGACACCCCGGGAACGATGAACAGATCTTACCTGCATCCCATGGCTCCCAGCCGACAATGCGGAAGGAAGGAGGTGGGCAGGATGTTTATGTTCCGCTCATCTCCGCCCCTCCGCTTCTATTGGCCGGCTGCCGCGTGATGTCGATGTGACGCCGAATGTCCCTCCCACTCCAGGAAGTGGACGTTCGCCGCCCACATCGAGGTCATATGGACGAGTAAGTACGTGTGACAGGGGTTAATCGTTTGTGCGGCACATTCAACAAATTGAACGTGCCGCACATACGATGGGGGCGTTGCAAATCGCATACGATATCGTATGCGAAATTGCAACGTGTAAAGCAGGCTTTAGTTTCCAGTTTGCACTGACTTTGCAAAAATGGTGTGCCGTTCCAAAGTGACTGAAACCCTCCGACAACAGGTTGTCTAGCTTAAGGCCAAAGGGGTGCCCCTATCAGCCATAGCAAGAGAAGTTGGTAAAGCCAAGTCTGTAATTTCAAAAATATTGCTTCTTTACAGCATCACAAACTCTTTCAAGTCCCCCAAGAAGACTGATATCCCTCAAAAGACAAATGCAAGAGAGGACAGGATCATAGGGAAAATCTCCATGGGTAATCGTTCCAAAACTTCAGCTGGAATTGCTAGCCAGAGTTCAGCACAGAACAGGGTAAAAATCTATCTTGTCATACAGTGTCATGATGTTTAGGAGCATTTGGACTGAAAGCCCACTCTGAAGTGACCAAACCTCTCATTAGCAGAAAGAATCAAAAGGAGGATGTTGTGTGGACAGAGGAGAAGTGGTCGTTTAAATGATTAAAGCAAGTTTAATTTATTTGGGTTTCATGGGAAATATTATATTTGTCGACAAACTAGGGAAATACTGAATCCGAAGTGTAGTAAGAAGTCAGTGAAAGGCGGTGGAGGAAGTGTCATGGTTTGGGGATTGTTTTCTGCAGGAGTTGGACCTCTCATACAGTTACATGGCAGAGTGAATGCAAGTGTGTATCAGAACCTTCTTCAACAACATGTGGTTCTTCACTTGCATTCATAACTCAATCAGCCAGCAATTTCCATACAGGACAATGCCCCCCGTCACACAACAAAATGGGTAAAGCAGTTCATTGAAACAGAAAACATTGAAACAATGAAATGGCTGCCCAGAGTCCTGATCTAAACCTAATGGAAAACCTCTGGAAAATCCTTGCTGACAAAGTTATGGCCAAGAAACCCACAACAGTCAAAGAACTGTGGAAGAGACTGGAAGACGAGAGGACCAAAATCCCACCAGAGCAGTGTGAGAGACTAGTGATGTCCTGTGGCCGCAGATGTGCTGAAGTCATTCACAGCGACGGCCGGTACACGTCCTACTGATTGATGACTGTTGTTACCGTCACAAAATTTAGTTATATCTTTTTCTGTGCTACAGTCATTGCAGTTCTCTAATTCTGATCATCATGTTTTGGGCAAAATCAAGGTTTTAGGTTGATAAACTTTGGATCTTTTGTAAAACACTATTCTAGTGGCAAAAACCTTCAAGTGTTGATCAATTTAAATTACATAATTTCTGAAAAAGCAAGTGATCATACATTGTTCTCTAATTTTGATCTCCAGTGTATGTTGCGGTATCACTATTTGTTTTAAGAACATCCAAATGCAATGTGTGATCATTTCTAATTAATTTATATTTTTAGCGAATTTCAGATTTTTTCTTAGTGACCAGGAAACAAATCAACCTCACATTACAGCTAAGATAAAGTACAATGTGTCACAAAAAAAAATCTCAGAAACACTGGGATCAGATTCAGCATTACAAAGGTGTTATCATGTAACGTGACAGATGTTAGATTGGAGAAATGGGGCCTGGATAGGAGCAGAAAACTGGCTGCAGTGGAAAGCCATGAAATAAGAGCGGCTTTGTACTAACTACTATAGAGAAAACTGTGACTATAGACAATAACACATCTACTAAAATGATCGCCCTCCACCCCGACAGCCTTCACCGTCAGTGATTTAGTAACTAGAGGGGACACATCTGGAGTAATTACAGTATGTCGCTCGGGGGCTCTCGGCAATCCAAACTATTGTAGGGGCCAATATCTTCCGTCAGATGAGTTTCTTGAAGAAATATTAGACATTTACAGAGAACTTCTTAACATAGTCCAGTAAACCTGAGTTGTACTCATTTAAGGTGAACCATCAGTGCTACTGTGAGTTTTGGCCAGAAAAGTAGAGAAAGTATTAGTGCTCCCCATTTCAGGAGCGATTGTGCAGTAATCTGAATTCCTTAGGATCAGAAACATAATAGCATTCATGACGATCTTGTAGATGTGAGTGAATGTATTTTAGAGCCATCATCCACGCACAGCTTAGCGATTTATCATGGCGGAGATGTCATGTTATCTTTATAATTTATCACAATCCTCTTTGAAGGAGACAAGTGGGATTGAAGAGAACATCTGTGCTCGATCTCCACAAAGCAGGACCTGGAGGCCATGTTTACAAGACTAGAGGAGACTCAGACCCGGGGCCCATATTCTTTTAAACAAGACATTACGCAAGTGGGCAAGAGTGGATGACCTAGAGTCTGACACAGCCTCTTTATATCAAACAATACAGGACCAATATCTCATTATATCTGAACACACCACTCAGATCTCAGATATTCTAACATTTATAGATAACAGAGAACCGTCACATATCAAACAATTTCTGTATTCGTGGCAAGTTGGAAGAAATCTCTTCCCATTTGCTGAAGAAAACCATTAATACTTTATGATTTACTATACTTCCTATGATTTACTTGGGAGGAAAGAGGACCCTAAAGGCCGCTTTACATGCTGCGACATCGCTCAAGCGATCTTGTTGGCGTCACGGAATTGGTGACGCACATCCGGCCGCTTTAGCGATCTCGTTGCGTGTGACACCTATGTGCGATTTTGAATCGTCGCAAAATCGTTAAAAATCGGACTTCCTGTTCCTGCGCTGAGATGTGAGGAGGGAGAAGAAGCAGCTCCATACAGCCCCTGCAATATACAGCGACCTACAGAAACAAATAGCACCCTAGACCAACATATAAAGGCTGCACTGAATCACCAGCTGTCAGTGCATGGATCGTTGGAGAGAGAGAGTTGGAGAATCCATGCGACACGGCCTGAAAAAGGAACTGTTGATTTTGGGGATTATGGTTAAGCTCATTACGTGGAATGTTAAGGGACTCAGATCGCCGCACAAACGAAATATGATACTACGTCATCTCAAGAAGCTTAAGGTTGATATTGCTTTATTACAGGAGACGCACTTGCAAAAGGATGAGTTCTTCCGTATGAATAAGATGTGGGTGGGAAGGGTATATGGGTCGGCCTCAAACGGTAGGAAAGCAGGGGTTCTTATTTTGATCAATAAAAACTTTGCACACAAGGTGGAAACACAAGATTCAGATGAAGAAGGAAGATACATACATATAAAGATTTCAGGTACTCAAGGCACTTTTAGTATCCATAATATATATGCACCCAATACGGAACAAAGGGTCTTTTTTGAAAATATAGCTAGTAAGATTTTGCTGGATGGGGATATATGTAAATTGGTGGGGGGAGACTTCAATACAGTGGTTTCTCAGGAAGAAGACAGGAGGAGTCAGGGGAGGAACACGGAGGGGTCGCTGAGAGCATTGTTAAATACAACTACACTACAGGATTGCTGGAGATTATATCACCCGCAAGAAAGAGCATTTACACACTATTCCCACCCACACGACTCTTGGTCAAGGATTGACCTTTGGCTGACAAGTGAGAATTTATTGCAGAGGGTAGAAGAGATAGTTATAGAGACTATGGTAATATCGGATCATAGCCCAGTGGTAGTCAGTATA
Source organism: Anomaloglossus baeobatrachus (assembly GCF_048569485.1). Taxonomy (NCBI): domain Eukaryota; kingdom Metazoa; phylum Chordata; class Amphibia; order Anura; family Aromobatidae; genus Anomaloglossus; species Anomaloglossus baeobatrachus. The sequence continues at coordinate 287,857 of NW_027441947.1, forward strand.
GCTGACAAAGTCCAGAGAGGACAGGATTATATATGGCGCTTCCCCTCATTCTTGACTTTGGACGAGAACTTCCATAGAACACTGATAGAATGGTGGGTGGATTATACATTGACGAATCAGGAGCACAGTGGGGAAACACTATTATATTGGGAGACGGCTAAGGCAGTTTTGAGAGGAAAAGTGATAGGATATACGACAAAGGTGAAACGACAGGCACAAGTAAAGTTTCAGGAGGCTAGCCGGGCAGTCAGGGAAGCATATACTGACTTCTTAAAAAAACCATCAAGGGTGACAAAAGCAAAGTGGGTGGAGGCGAAGGGCAATTTTGAGAACTGGGTAGAAAGGAAAGAAGGTATGTACAGGACACAACAAGAGGCAGAGTTGAATCGTTTCGGGAACAAGGCAGGGAAGTTATTGGCAAATCTGGCAAGGGGACGACGATCAATGACACATATTATGACACTGAGAAACGCTGTGGGGAGTAAAACGACAGATCCCAAAGAGATAAACGACATTCTTGCAGACTTCTATGCAGGTTTATATAAAGAGGAGGGGTTAGATGATAGGAGAGAAGGAAATGAGTGGTTAAAAGGAACAAAAATGACTACGCTCACGGAGGAAAATTTACAGGCTCTGAATAAAGAGGTGACGGAGGAGGAGGTGCTAAAGGTTATAGGAGAGTTAAAAACGACAAAGGCCCCGGGACCAGATGGCTTTAGCGGCAGTTTTTTCAAAATTATGAAGGATCAAATCTCACCTATACTGACAGAGTTATTCAATAAGATAATGGACGGGGAAAGAATATCGGGTACACTTAATACAGCCTATATAAAGCTCATTCCTAAAGGAGGAAAGAATTTAGAAGACCCATCTAGTTATAGGCCCATCTCGCTGATTAATCAAGACCTAACAATTTTAGCGAAGTTGATGGCAAATAGGTTAGCGGCAGTATTGCCAGAGATTATAGATCTCCCCCAGGCTGGCTTTGTTAAAGGACGTTCAGTGGTGACAAACATTAGGAAAGTAATGCTAGCAATTGATGTAGTAAAGCAGACGAGAGAAGGGGGGGAGGGGAATCCAGCCTTGATCACCTTGGACGCGGAGAAAGCCTTTGACAATGTGAGGTGGTCATGGCTGGAACAGGTGTTAGATCACCTGGGCTTACACGGAGCTTTTAGGAATTTTGTGAGGGTCCTTTATGCAAATCCTCAGGCAAGAGTGAGTACCCCGGGATTTCTGTCAAAAACATTTCCTTTGATGAAGGGAACCAGGCAAGGATGCCCGATGTCACCACTATTGTTTAACTTGGCTATTGAACCACTGGCTAGACGTTTGAATGAGGGGGGTGGTTTGAAGGGATCAAGGTAGGGAGGAAGTCATTGCACTCAGCCTTATTTGCTGATGATATAATCCTGTTCATGAGCAAACCTAAATCACAATTGAGTAGAGTCATAGAACAAATTGAGGAGTTTGGGAGGTTAGCAGGGTTTAGACTTAACAAAAACAAATGTGAAATTCTCTTCTTGGACGGAAAGAGAGCGGATGGGGAGAGGGGTGCATTATGTGACATTCCAATAGCTAGAAATACAATTAAATACTTGGGAGTACAGGTTGGGAGGGATACAAAAACCATATATTCATTAAATTATTCCCCTTTGATCGAGAAAATTGAACGTGAACTGCAAGGTTGGGCAAATTTGCCGTTGACTCTTCTGGGAAGAAATCATCGAATAAAAATGATGAGCTTTTCCAAGCTTCTCTATCCAATGCAGACAATCCCATTGCTTCTTAAACACTCGGATGTGAACAGATTGACAAAAGCGTTCTCACGTTTTTTGCGGAAGGGATATAGGCCGAGGATTAGTGCCAAAAAGCTAATGTTATCAACAGAAAATGGAGGGATCAGACTACCTAACATCAGGGGGTACAATTTAGCCTGTATCTTAAGACATGTAATCGATTGGATCAGACGAACAAGTAGGTATTCTGACTGGGATATAGAGGCAGAATTTTGTAAACCTTGGGACCTGAGTTCAATCCTACATACCTCCATTCCAAATTTGCCGCCCAACATTAAACACTCACTGATTTGTAGAGACACAGTGATGACTTGGAAGGCGGTTAGGAAAAAGTTCGGGTTAGCCTGGAACATCTCCAAATTCCTTAATATATGGGCTTGTCCTGACTTTCCACAGGGAAGGGAAAATTATCTCTTTAAAGAATGGAGGGAAAAAGGGATTGGAACTCTAAAAAACCTGATGCATGATACAGAACGGAGATGGATGACGTGTGAGGAGTTGAGAGCAAAGTATGACTTGCGCCTATTCCAGACTCTCCAGTTTGAACAGGTGAAACAAGGGATAATGAAGAAACTATACAACATAAATAACGAATATGAGGCAAATCAGATGGATGCGATCATATTAAGGGACATCCATGCCACAAATATATCAAGTCTTTATGGAAATATGAGAGAAGTGTTAGTCCCTAACATATCAGGAAGAATGTTGGAAGGGTGGGCAAAGCAGTTGGGAGATCAAGAAGTGGAGGAGAAGATTTTGAATGGTTGGATGGTGATGAGGAAGAAGATTGTGAATGAGAACTTAAGAGAAACCCAATTCAGGATCATACATAGAGCTATCTATGGATTTAATATACTGAATGCAAGACATCCAGATAAGATGATGAGTTGTCCAAATACTGGTACGGAAAAAACAGATCTATATCATGGGATATGGCAGTGCGAAAGGATTGAAAGATTTTGGAAACAAGTATAAGGGATAGTGAGGAAAATCTGGAATAGAAATGTAGAGTTAGATCCAATGGTCTGGTTATTTCACTATCAGCATCGGGAGGAGGGAGAGAAAGGGGGAGACAAGTTACCGAATCTTTTCCATGATATAGCAATGATAAGTAAAAGGGCTATTCTTCAGAAGTGGCTGGTGAAGGAAATACCAACAAAAGAAGAACTTGTTAATCAATTGAAAAAAACGCTCATGTTGGAGAAGGTGATGGTGGAGAGGTGTAAAGAAAGGATGACAGCAACATTTTTCAGTAAATGGAGAAAGTTCATAAGCGGTATATGTTCTAGAGAAGAAACAATACAAATAATGTCCACATTTGTGTCTACGGAATGGTACATGAAGGAAGACCTGTCAGGGTCCCTGTGCGAGCTGAAAGTATAGTTGGCCAAATTCTGAGTTGTGTCGCATGGAGAGGGGAGGGGGTGGAATGGGAGGGATAGTGTTTACAAGTAATGTTTGTAACAAGTTATCAAGGAATGCTGAAGGGGGGTAGCGGAGACTGAATAATGGAAATATACATTGACGAAGAAGGGGAAGGAGCAAATTTGATGACCGTGACAAATATTTGATCGATAAATTGTAGAGACAATGTTATTTGATATTTTGATTTGTTGACCCTTATTTTCTTCATTCTGTACCCTTTTTTACCATTACAAGAAAAGAAATAAAAATTTGGTTTAAAAAAAATCATTAAAAATCACTAATCGGTGACATACCCCCCTATTCCCAATTATCATTGCTGCTGCGTCTACGATGTTGTTCGTCGTTCCTGCGGCAGCCCACATCGCTATGTGTGCCACCGCAGGAACGAAGAGCCTCACCTTACCTGCGGACACCGGCAATGCGGAAGGAAGGAGGTGGGCGGGATGTTACGGCCGCTCATCTCCGCCCATATTGGGCGCCCGCTTAGTGATGTAGCTGTGACGCCGAACGAACCGCCCTCTTAGAAAGGAGGCGGTTTGCCGGTCACAGCGACGTCGCTAGGCAGGTAAGTAGTGTGACGGGTCTGAGCGATGTTGTGCGCCACGGGCAGCGATTTGCCCGTGTCGCACATGGTGGTGGGTACAAACACTAGTGATATCGGTAACGATATCGCAGCGTGTAAAGCGGGCTTTAGGCTATGTTCACATGCAGCATCTTTTTCTGTCAGTGCATCTAAAAGGTACCAAAAACTAATCAAAAACGCAATGCGATTTTACTGCGCTTTGCCCAATGTGTTTTTTAAGTCAAATCTATTGACTGGATGGCTGAAAAACACGGTAAAACACACAAAAAGAATTGACACGCTGCATCTTAAAAAACGCAGCTAAGATGCAGCCAACAAAAGATGCCCAGCGTGGACAGCAAAATCGAAATCTCAGACTTTGCTGGGAGAAGAAAATGCATGCAATGCATTTAGGTGCATCTTTGTGACCTCAAAAACGCACTAAAAACGCAGCAAAAGATGCCCTTATTGAAATTAGTTTAATTCACAGAGCTCTGTTCCTACCCCCTAACCCCATCTGAATGACGTCGTTCGGCCTCTGCTTTTTTATTGAAATATATAATTGTAAAAAAAAATGTATAATTAGTGAATAACAAAGTAAAAACTTACTGAATCATAAACAATAAGAAATAATTATAAATTCTGCTAATGTTCTCCTGTCTAAGAAAATGAGAGGTTTCATTTTACGGAAATTCACAGGTTACACCGTCTCCGGCTTTTATACCCGAGATCGCAAATATTAAAGGAAGGGTGTCGCGTTTTTTATTCTTGTATTAATAATAGTGATTATGAAATCAAGTTTTTTTGATACAAAATTAAATTCTCTGTTTATTTAGTTTTTATTTAATTCTAGATTTACTGAAACACAGGGGGCTGCCATCTTGGATCTGCTGTGTGTAACAACAGTTACTCACCTCAAATACGGCAGTTCCATGGGCTTAACAGTCAGTTGTTGGGCTGCGACTCTATTCTCTAGACACCGATAAAACTTCTGCTGTGATCTGACGCGCCCCCTGATCTGTCCAGATCACCGCCAACTTTGTGGAGCTCACAGCGTATGTTGTAACTTTCCCCGTCACACGCCGGGATGCGTAAGTTCTGGTGCCGTGCCACCGCTGCTACCCTCCCCGTGCCCCCCTCTCCCCGCTACCCAGCTCTCATGTGCTCACCTCGGGCCTCCGCTCCTCAGCTCTGCAGAGCACAGTATACTGAGGAGCACGGTATATCGAGGAGCGCGGAATACTGAGGAGCGTGGTATACGCGGACGGGCGTGCGTGCGGCAGAGCATTGTGGGCATGCGTGAGGCAGAGCGCTGTGTGCGGCAGAGTATTGCGGTCGGGAGTGCGGGCATGCAGCAGAGCACTGCGGTCGGGTGTGCGTGCGACAGAGCATTGCAGTCGGGCGTGCGTGCGGCAGAGCATTGCGGCCGGGCGTGCGTGCAGCAGAGCATTGCGGTCGGGTGTGCATGCGGCAGAGCATTGCGGTCAGGAGTGCGGGCATGCAGCAGAGCACTGCAGTCGGGTGTGCGTGCGGCAGAGTATTGCGGTCCGGAGTGCGGGCATGCAGCAGAACACTGCGGTCGGGTGGGCGTGTGGCAGAGCATTGTGGTCAGGCGTGGGTGCGGCAGAGCATAGCGGTCGGGCGTGCGTGCGGCAGAGCATTGCGGTCGGGTGTGCGTGCGGCAGAGCAGTGCGGGCAGGCAGACATGCGGCAGAGCAGTGCGGGCAGGCGGGCGTGCAGCAGAGTAGTGCGGGCAGGTGGGCGTGTGGCAGAGCAGTGCGGGCAGGCGGGCATGGTACGGCAGTGCATTGAGGCCGGCGGCCGTGTGGCAGTGCATTGCAGGCGGCAAAGCATTGCGTGTGTGCGACAGAGCATTGCTGGCGTACGAGCGTGCGGCAAAGCATTGCGGGCGGGCATTAGTGCGGCAGAGCATTGCTGGTGCGGGGCATCCAGAGTGCTATGTGGGGAGCAGTATGCAGCTCTACTTGGTGACACTTTAGACATTAGGATCACTTTGCGGTCACCAACAAAATGGCACTGCACTGTGATCCTAAACTTCATCTTCCCTTATCTTTTTGGAAACACCCAGATTGGGGGGGAGGGGTGACATCACACACAGGAGAGCAGATTCTACCTACTTTTACTGCAGTAGTTCTACAGTAGGATTTCAGCAGTTGCTCCCCCTAGTGTTTTAGGGATGCTTTACACGTTGCAACATCGCTACCGATATATCGCTCATCTCCGCCCCTCCGCTTCTATTGGCGGGCCGATTAGTGACGTCGCTGTGACGCTGAACGCACCTTCCCCTTGAAGGAGGGATTGTTCGGCAGTCACAGCGACGTCGCCGAGCAGGTATGTGCGTGTGAAGCTGCCGCAGCGATAATGTTCGCTACGGCAGCAATCACCACATATCGCATGTGCGACAGGGGCGGATGCTATTGCGCTGGACATCGCTAGCAATTGCTAGCGATGTCGCAACGTGTAAAGTACCCCTAAGCCCTGTTTCACACATACGGCATTTCACCGCTTTGCCGGATCCGGCACACTCCAGTACAGTGTAATACAGTACAATGGCATCGCGGCAACCTCCGGCCACATGCTGTCATGTGACCAGAGCTTGCCGCAATGCCATTGTACAGTATTAACACTGTACTGGAGTGTGACGGATCCGGCAAAGCGGCAAAATGTCGGATATGTAAAACAGCCCTAAGAGTGGAAAAATATCAAACTTTTTACATTTTTTTATATTCTGCTCAATTAAAACCAAACAATAATATTTAAACAAAACATTAAAAACATTAATACTTTACATTTTTTCTGTTATTGAATTTCTTTTTTTTTTGGATGACACCTGCCCTTTAAATATTCTACACTGTGTGCAGAATTATTAGGCAAGTTGTATTTTTGAGGATTTTTTTTATTATTCATTACCAACTATGTTCTCAATCAACCCAAAAGACTCATATATATCAAAGCTTAATATTTTTGGAAGATGGAGTGGGGTTTTTAGATTTGGCTATCTTAGGAGGATATCTGTTTGTGCAGGTAACTATTACTGTGCAGAATTATTAGGCAACTTAATAAAAACCAAATATATTTCCATCTAACTTGTTTATTTTCACCAGGTAAACCAATATAACTGCACAAAATTTAGAAATAAACATTTCTGACATGCAAAAACAAAACCCCAAAAAATGAGTGAACAATATAACCCTCTTTCTTTATGATGACACTCAACAGCCGACCATCCATAGATTCTGTCAGCTGCTTGATCTGTTTACAATCAACATTGCATGCAGCAGCCACCACAGCCTCCCAGACACTGTTCCGAGAGGTGGACTGTTTTCCCTCCCTGTAGATCTCACATTTTATGAGGGAATACAGGTTCTCTATGGGGTTCAGATCAGGTGAACAAGGGGGCCATGTAATTATTTTTTCATCTTTTAGACCTCTACTGGCCAGCCACGCTGTGGAGTAGTTGGATGCATGTGATGGAGCATTGTCCTGCATGAAAATCATGTTTTTCTTGAACGATACCGACTTCTTCCTGTACCACTGCTTGAAGTTGTCTTCCAGAAACTGGCAGTAGGTCTGGGAGTTGAGCTTCTGTGGGACCCCAAGGTGTGTGCATTACCTTCAGGGACTCCACGTGGAGGGGCAGTCACAGGTAGGTTGTCTTCCTTAGGATTTCGTGACGCCACTCTCGGTATTGCGGTCAGGGGGACCGCCACTGCAGATTAGGGGATGCCTGGGGCTGATGTTGCTTGCAGTTAGATGTAGTGGCCTCCCGAGAGTGAGGCTGGCCCCAGGGCCCGGTGTGGGTGTGTAGAACCACAGGTCGCAGAATAACTCAGTCTCAGTCCAGAGATGTCTTTCAGGGTTTTTACTCACGTTAGGTGGCAGGGTGAGTAACCCAGGCGTAGCCGTGATGCACAAAGTAGGGAACCAGGCTCCTTCAGGCTTACTTGTGAGGGTTGCTACTGACTCGCTTCCTAGCCCTCTATTGTTTGTGGTGACTCAGACATGAAGTCCTATGGGGTCATCCAGGGAAGTTGCTCTCTGCCTGTTCTCCCCTTTTTCGGCCCGTTTGCTTGTAGCCTGGACCAGGTCACTCCGGCTGCTTGCCTCCTGTGAACTATGGACCCTCTCATTGCTACGTGACTCCGGACTCTCTGGTGGTTTGGTGAGGAGCATGAAGTGGCCTCACCTGCAGGTTTAGCAGGCCTAATAAATAGGTTCCTGATCTGGGGACCTGTAACCCCGTGCAGGCAGAGTCTACTAGGCAGTCCCCTTACTCCACCACCTCTCAGCCCTTCCAGCCCTAGGTGGCTTTTCAGGCGGCACTACCAGGTAGCCCTTTCTCCTCCGTCAGTAACCACTGCGCCTGCGGTGTCTGACTAGTGACAGCCTGCAGGGTTCCTCCTTGCGACTGCTCTCCCTGAGCTCCACTTCAGACTGACTCACTACTCCTCTCCCCACTGTGCCTGTCTACGCAACTTAGAAACCAGGCTCTCTACCACACCCCTTGAGTGGAGATGAAGGCCGCGCCCCCTCCTGGATTCCCCAGGGGTCCCTTCAAAGGTCAATGTGGGAGACCTGCCTACTATGCGCCTGTGTAACCACGCCTTGGTCAGCCTTCTGGATTACCTGTCTTGTACTCACTCAGCATGAGTGCAGTACTCAGTGGTGCCTGACCAGGTCAGGGACGCCACACTTCACTACATCCTCAACCCGTAAAGGTTCCACAAGTTCATCTTTGATGATACCAGCCCATACCAGTACCCCACCTCCACCTTGCTGGCATCTGAGTCAGAGTGGAGCTCTCTGCCCTTTACTGATCAGCCTCTGTCCCATCCATCTGGCCCATCAAGAGTCACTCTCATTTCATCAGTCCATAAAACCTTTGAAAAATCAGTCTTAAGATATTTCTTGGCCCAGTCTTGACGTTTTATCTTATGATTCTTGTTCAAAGGTGGTTGTTTTTCAGCCTTCCTTACATGGACCATGTCCCTGAATATGGCACACCTTGTGCTTTTTGATACTCCAGTAACGTTGCAGCTTTGAAATATGGCCAAACTCGTGGCAAATGGCATCTTGGCAGCTTCACGCTTGATTTTCCTCAATTCATGGGCAGTTATTTTGCTCCTTTTTTGCCCAACACGCTTCTTGCGACCATGTTGGCTATTTGCCATGAAACGCTTGATTGTTCGTTGATCACGTTCAAAAGTTTGGAATTTTCAAGACTGCTGCATCGCTCTGCAAGACATCTCACAATTTTGGACTTTTCAGAGCCCGTCAAATCTCTCTTCTGACCCATTTTGTCAAAGGAAAGGAAGTTGCCTAATAATTAAGCATACCTTATGTCATTACACCACACCCCTCCTCATTACAGAGATGCACATCACCTGATTTACTTAATTGGTAGTTGGCTCTCAAGCCTATACAGCTTGGAGTAGGACAACATGTAAAAAAAGTATCATGTGATCAAAATACTCATTTGCCTAATAATTCTGCACACAGTGTAAATGTCCCATGTGTAACTCAGAAGCTGCAGATCTATTAATTTGTATTGCGACTGCTCGGAAAGTAGGAATTTCACTGCTCATGGAATGGTGTCTTCTCATAAAAGGGAAGGAAGACTGGACCTTTGTAACGACCCGATCAGCACATTCAGCAGCACAGAAGGGAGAGAAGGAAGATTCATCAATAAGATGCCAAGATTCTAGGAAGTCACCAATATCATAACCCTCCGCTTTCTCCTAGGGGTCCACCATACAGATTAGATTTTTCTTCCCATGATTTTTTAAGTTGTCTCCAAATTCTACGTACGCAGTCATTTGGCTTTGCAGATTGTAGATCTGAGCAGCTAAAGGTCAACGTTTCTAATTTCAAGGGATAGGGTGGATCCTACCTGTAAGATCTGGATAAAACAGATCTCACTCCAACAGAAGAGCGTCCAATGCCCAAAATAATGGGGACAGTTTTGGGTGGAGGAGCATGTGGTCGTCTAGCAGCAGAATGGTGACCATTTGATATGGCCGGACTACAACCCTGATAAAGCAGCCACAGCCGGTGACTGAGAAGAATCTGTGACTTCTCTGCATTTAGTGGTCACTACTCACCTGGGCGGTTATCTGTAGGAATCTCCTCTTTACTCCGCTCATCACCCCGCACATATGTCTCTGTTGTATTAATATGGGGCAGATCTTCCCCCTGAAACAAATATTGTAAAAGCACAGACAGATGGAGAAGTCCCATCTATGATCAGCTCTAATCCTGCCATCTCCACCGCTCTCATTACACAAGTATAACACATATAATACTGGAGGATAAAACAAGACTGAGCACAAGACCTTCACAGCCGTCTACACATCATAGGGGGATTTCATGGCTCCTTCTCTCCATCTACCTGATGATCCTGAGGAACATCGGGGTCTTCTTGTTTACAGTCCTGTGGGAGAAGAGGACGGGGACATCTCTCTGGTGTTGTCCTCTTACTGGATAGAGCTGGAGGAGACACATACAGGGACTGAATTCATTCCTTACATACAGATAATTATAGGCCGTGTGTATTTAGTCCTGTCTATTACCTGGTGATGTGAGGGGCTGGGGATCCTCCATCATGACGTCCTTGTACAGATCTTTGTGTCCTTCTAAATACTCCCACTCCTCCATGGAGAAATAGACGGTGACATCCTGACACCTTATAGGAACCTGACACATACAATGAATCTGTCACCCCCGATCCCTTCATAGCGTTACTGTATAATGTCCCAGCATTCCCAGCAGTGTCACCTCTCCAGTCAGCAGCTCAATCATCTTGTAGGTGAGTTCTAGGATCTTCTGGTCATTGATGTCCTCATGTATCGGGGGGTGAGGTGGAGGCCCCGTGATTGGGCTCAGGGGTCTTCCCCATCCCTCAGACACAGGGGCCTGACAGCGCTCAATAGAGGTCTTCTTCACTACTGTGTAATCCTGGTTATGGAGAGACACAGTAATAAATCTCACTCCAGACATTTCCAGAGTCCTCACCTCTCCAGTTCTGTCCATCTGTTATTCCCATAGATAAGAATGATGTAATGTGACGTCATCAGAATCTCTCACCTCTCCAGTAAGCCGGAAGAGGATCTCTAGGGTGAGGTGTAATATCCTCTCCGCCATCTTGTCCCTGTCCATATCCATCCTTCACGGGGCAATCAGGAGAATTCTCTTATATAGAAGATCTCCACTCAGAGGATCCGATATTGTAGGAACCTGAATGGGGATAAGATGACGATGTAACATCATAAAGAATCCGCTGTAATAATACAATTACTGGAGATAATAAGGGGAACATATAATGAGAGCATTCTGGGGGAACATTATTCTGTGTGAGGGCAGAAAGGGGCCGAGGACGGAGAGCAGAAAGGGCCCGAGGACGGAGGGCAGAAAGGGGCCTAGGACTTAGGGCAGAAAAGGGCCGAGGACTGAGGGCAGAAAGGGGCCGAGGACTGAGGGCAGAAAGGGGCTGAGGACTGAGGGCAGAAAGGGGCCGAGGGCAGAAAGGGGCGAGGACTGAGGGCAGAAAGGGGCCGAGGGCAGAAAGGGGCGAGGACTGAGGGCAGACGGGTTTCCTCACTTCTGGCCTCTCATAGTTGGGGCGTTTGTATCTATCAGAGGAAAAGGAACAAAAACCTCACGATTCATAGAAATCAGCGAGAGAAAAACTCCAAGAAAGTCTCAGAGCTGAAGGGGTTAATGCCGCCTGCCCCAGTAATGGGGAATCTCCACACACCTCCACCTGCAGAGCCGCACACTAGATATATGGCTGCTCTATGCTTACAGGACCTGTGATGATGTCACATGGAGGGGAGGAGTCAGGGGTCACATGGTCAGCTCCTCGGTGTAGTCCTATATTGGCGTGCACACACTGGATGACGCACGGTGTCAGTGGACGATTATAGTAAACCACTGTTGCGTATGTATGTGACCCCTGTTGCGTATGTATGTGACCCCTTCAAACTCATTTCAATCTTTGCTAAATTGAATTCTTTATTGATAAGTTCAGGGGAGGAGACGATTTGTTGAGCGACTTTAGAAGAAAAACATTTGGATCTGATCGGTCTTGATCACAATTCGCTGAAAATGTGTGTATGACGTATATGGAGCAGAGCCGCATGTGTACGATGTGTACGGGACAGTGCCATGTGTGTACAATGTCTACGTAGTGGAGCTGTGTATGTAACGGAGCCGTGTGTGCATGACATGTATATAGCAAAACCATGTGTGCACAACATATATGTAGCGGATACCCTCTTTTACCACTTTACTAATCCCCAAAACACCCATGCAGGTTCGACATAATACACCAAAGGT